>NW_021632173.1:0-52063 GCF_004799145.2 Neltuma alba | reverse complement strand
GTGAAGGTTCAAAATCAGTGAGACAACCCCAGAGAAGACTAAACCCCCTGATTTGATTGGTTAAGAAGGAATGAAATTACCAAACTTCTAAGTGCTGGGATCATCTATCCCATATCTAATAGTGAGTGGGTTAGTCCAATACATGTAGTGCCTAAAAAGAGTGGGGTTACTGTTATTAGAAATGATAGGGATGAGCTTATTCCTACAAGAGTGCAGAATTCCTGGCGTGTGTGCATAGATTATAGAAAACTCAATGATGCCACACGGAAAGATCATTTCCCTCTTCCTTTCATAGACCAGATGCTTGAGAGACTTGCAGGCAAATCTCATTACTGTTTTCTAGATGGTTTCTCTGGGTACTTTCAAGTACCTATTGCACCGGAGGACCAAGATAAAACCACTTTCACATGCCCTTTTGGTACCTTCGCCTATCGTAGGATGCCTTTTGGGTTATGTAATGCTCAGGGACTTTCCAACGTTGCATGATGGCTATATTCTGTGAATTTTTAGAGGAATGTATGGAAGTCTTTATGGATGATTTTACTGTTTATGGTGGTCTTTTGACGATTGTCTTGCTAGTCTTGAAAAGGTTTTGAAAAGATGCATTGAAAAGAATTTGATTTTAAACTTTGAAAAGTGTCATTTATGGTCAATGAGGGGATAGTTCTAGGACATTTGATTTCTAAAAGGGAATTGAAGTTGATAAAGCTAAGATTGAGGTTATATCTTCTTTGCCTTATCCTGCCTGTGTTAAAGATATTAGATCATTTTTGGGTCATGCGGGATTCTATAGGCGGTTTATAAAAGATTTCAGCAAGATTGCTTTACCTCTCTCAAGCTTTTACAAAAAGATGTGAAATTTGATTTCGATGATTCTTGTAAAGTTGCCTTTGGTGATTTGAAATCTAAACTCATTTCTCCTCCTATTCTTGTTGTACCCAACTGGACCATGCCCTTTGAAATTTCATGTGACGCTTCTAATTTTGCTGTAGGAGCTATGTTAGGCCAGAGGGAGGAGAAGCTCTCAAGAGTCATTGCCTATGCTTCGAAAACACTGGATGCAGCTCAAGTCAATTATACCACAACAGAAAAGAGCTATTTGCAGTTGTTTTCGCTTTAGAGAAGTTTAGACCTTACTTGTTAAATTCTCATGTGACTGTTTTCACTGATCATGCAGCTGTTCGCTATCTTCTAAGAAACCACAATCGAAGCCAGATTGATTAGGTGGACATTACTTCTTCAGGAATTTGACATTGAAATCAAGGATAGAGCCGGGGCTGAGAACCATGTAGCCGATCACTTAAGTAGGCTACCTGATGATACACGGGGAGTAGACTCTTCTGAACTCACCTGTGATTCCTTTCCTGATTCAGTATTATGTTCTCTAGCTGTTAAAGAGCCTTGGTATGCGCATATTGTTAATTATCTTATAACCGGACTCACCCCTCCTTTCATGTCTAAATTTCAGGCACAAAAACTTCAAAGCGAATGGAGGCACTACATCTGGGATCCCCTCACTTATGGCGGATATGTAGTGACCAAGTTATCAGAAAGTGTGTGCCTAGTGAAGAGTTTGAGTCTGTCATTACAGCTTGCCATTCAATGGTTTGTGGTGGTCATTTCAGTGCAAGGAGAACATCTAGGAAAATTCTAGATTCTGGTTTTTACTGGCCAACCCTTTTTAAAGATTCTTATGAATTTTGTCGGTCCTGTGACAAATGCCAACGTTTTGGGGGGTTAGGTAAAAGACATGAAATGCCTCAACAACCTTTACTGTTTTGCGAAATTTTTGATGTTTGGGGGATTGATTTCATGGGTCCCTTTCCTCCGTCCTTTGGTTTTATATACATTCTTCTAGCTGTTGATTATGTTTCCAAATGGATAGAGGCTGTACCTACTAGAAAAGATGATGCCCAAGCGGTTTCTAAGTTTCTTAAGTCCAACATTTTCTGTAGGTTTGGCATTCCAAGGGCTGTGGTGAGTGATAGAGGTACCCATTTTTGTAATAAAGTGGTAGATAACTTGTTTTCTAAATTTGGTGTCACCCACAAAGTCTCCACTGCATATCACCCCCAAACCAATGGCCAAGCTGAAGTGTCCAATCGAGAAGTGAAACAAATCTTGGAGAAGATAGTCAAACCATCCAAGAAGGATTGGAGCCTAAGATTAGAGGAAGCATTGTGGGCCTACAGAACTGCCCATAAGTCGCCAATTGGAATGTCTCCTTATCGTTTAGTCTTTGGCAAAGCATGCCATCTACCAGTAGAGTTGGAGCATAAGGCATATTGGGCAGTCAAACAATGCAACATGGATTTGCAATCTTCTGGGGAAGAGAGGAAGTTGCAGCTGCAAGAGCTTGAGGAGCTGAGATTGGAGGCTTATGAGAGCGCTAGACTTTACAAGGAGAAGACAAAATTGATGCATGATAGGGGTCTCCTACGGAAGAACTTCAAGGTGGGAGACAAGGTACTGATGTTTAAGGCCAGATTCACATTTAAGCAAGGAAAGTTCAACACCCGTTAGGATGGGCCTTACATAGTCACAAAGGTGCATAATTTTGGAATGGTGGAGCTTCTCAATGAGGAAACTGGAGCAAACTTTAAAGTTAATGGCCATCAGTTGAAGCTCTACCATGAGAACCAGAAACCCCCTTAGCTCCCTGGTAGTTTCTTTCCTTCACTCATTTACATGCTTCTGCTTAATTATTAATCTTGTTATGTTTCGTGCATTGTATGTTGAATGAGTGTGGGGGAGAAACTCCCTTCAGTAGGAAAGTAGAGTAGTTATAGCTAAATTCAATAAGACTCCCCTGGAAGTTTTGATCTCTGTCCTATCTTGTTTCATGCCTGATGAATTGGTGTTTTAAATGAATTATATGATTCAATTTGATTGAGGATTTTATCTGTGGTATACTGCCTATTCATGGATTTGTTAAACACCTCTTGATCTCTTTTGAGGCATTTTAAAGTTTTTGAAATATCCAGCCTTGTCTGTTGTTGGTTGTTGTGTTTATCTGTGTTTAAGTGTTTTATGTTTCGTTCTGTGCTTTCTGTGATGTTTCGCCGCGGCGAAGGGGTTCGTTTTCTTGTTTGTTTCTTTCGGTGATGTTTCGCCGCGGCGAAAGTCACCAGTTTCTGCGTATGTTGCTCTCGGGATTGTTTCGCCGCGGTGAACTTATGTTTGGCCGCGGCGAAACGTCTTTCTTCCGTTGCCTTTCTTCTCGGGCATAGTTCGCCGCGGCGAACGTGCCGTTTCTGCGGTGAAGCGTTTCGTCTTTTGCTGATTTTCCGCTTGTTTTTCCCATTTTGCCCCCAATCTGAGTCGCCCACCCCCTTCCCTTCAACCCATTTTGGTCTTTTCACATCCCCACTCCATTAAACCCCTTTCATTCCTCTCTAAACTTCAAAACCGTCGCCCCCCTCTTAAACCAGTCGGCCCCTCCCTTCCCTCTCCCTTCCCCCTGCTTTTCTTCTTCGATTTCTTCTTCTCCCCTTCCGGTCGGTGCCCCTCCCTCCTTCTCTACCTCTAACCCGTCGCCCCCCATCTCTTCTGCTCTCCCTTCTTCCAATTTTCAGTTCTCTGCTTCAGCCGTGCACACCTTCTCTGCTCCCTTCTTGGTATGTTCTTTCTTTTCCCTTGTTCTTTCCTTTAGTTTAGTGTAGTTTAGTGGTTTATTAGTTTATTTGTTCTGGCTTTTTACTGTTAGGGTGGGTTAGTTTGTGGTTAGTTTGTAGTTACGTAGCCTGTAGGTTATCTAATGATTCATAGTGCATTGTGTTTTTAATTAATCTCTTTGCTTAATTTTGAAAATTTTTAGTCCTCTGAAAACCTATGAATCATTAACTAACCATTTGCTACTATTTAGGTTGTAATTTTAGTCATTTCTGAGTTGTTTAGGTTGTAGGTGTTTTTGTTGTGTTTAGTGTTCTTACTGTTTGTTGCTTCAGGAAAATGCCTCGCACCAAAAACCCTGACCCTTTACCCGTGTCTGATTCTGAGTCTGACTCTAAGGGACCCATAACCTATGATGACATCTATAAGGTAGTGGACAAGCGCCCCCTCCTTAGGGAGAGACCTTTCCCCCTTGAACCATCCGACCATCCCTTTGTCCAAAGACTCCAGGAATCCCAAATGCTTGAATTGGCTCGCCCACGAGCTAATGGTAATGATGTCTTCATCCGCCATTTTTACACCTACGCCCGCCTTCATGGCATGCTATCCATTCCCTTCCGTGGCAAGCATGTGAACTACACTTTCACTATTTATAACATAAGAGACCACTACCGGCTTCCTGTAGTCCGTAATTCTCAGTACTCTCATTATCGCGATAATTATCCTTATGATGAGATTGTCCAAACCCTATGCCGGGATGGTGCCACTTGGCATCGTCCCCGCACTGCTGAACTGTACTTAAAATGTTCTGATTTTCGGCCTGAGGCAAAGCCGTGGCTACACCTAGTCTGCAATAACATCCTACCCACTTCCCACCTCCAGAACCTCCCCAAACGCCAAGCTCTTATTGTTTTTCTCCTTATGACCGGAAAATCTTTCGATGTAGCTGAAATCATACAATCCGCCCTCCACGATTCCGTCAATACCAAAAAGTCACCAATAGCATCATCTTTCCCCATCTTGTCTCTGACCTTTTCCGCAAGTGCGGAGTTCCTTCATTCAATGATGATAGCTACTTTGAACCTGCACCTCTATTCCGGTTTGAGCGTCTTAAACAACCCACCATTACACCCCACCCACCTGTCCACCTCGTTTACGATGTTAGTGCAGGCCAGGCAGCCACTGATCCAGTCGAGGAAGGCCAAGATGTTCCTGAGCCTCCCCAGCCAGTCACTTTAGACACGCTTGCCGATGATATTGACGAGCTGTCTGAGGAAGTTCATCAGATTCACGTTACACTCCTTCGGGAGATTAAGCGGCAAAAGGACCGTGATGCCCTATATGAACGAGAACATCGCTACCGCCGCCGTTTTGATGCTTTGCTCGCGGATCGTTTGAACTTCGCTTTACCGGCTGAGGAGGAGGAGCCACAGCACCATATGGGTATGGACGGAGCAGGCACATCGGGTGCAGGACAGTCAGGATCTGGAGTAGCTGATCCTGAGCATCAGTCTTAGTTTTCTGTTTTTGTGGTTTTCTGTTGTTTTCATTTGTTCTTTTGTTTCATGTGTTGTTCTGAGGCTGGATAGTTTCTTAAACTTTTTTGTGCCTCATTGGTTTTTAAACTTGTTCACTTGGATGATTTCTGATTAGTTTGCTTTAATCTTTGTTCTATTTTCCCCTCTGCGCCTCTTTGCTCATATTTGCTGTCCCTAATTCCCATTGTTCATAAATTGGGGACAATGTTGTGTTTAAGTGTAGGGGAGGTCTATATTGTGGATTTTAGCAAATGTTTCTCGTGCATCCATGCATTTAGATGATTTTGAGGTGTTTTTGAACTGATAGATTGGTTTAATTGTGAATATTTTGAGTTTAGTTGCTGAAGAGTTGAAATTACACAGGAATTTTCGCTTTCTGCCATGTTTCGCCACGGCCAACTTCTTATTTCGCCGCAGCGAAGCCTCCTCTTTCACGTGTAATAAGTCATTCGGCCATACTTCGCCGCGGCGACCCCCTTCTTTAGCCGCGGCGAAACCCTCAAGAAAAAAAAATTTTAATAAATTCTTTGCAATCTCAACTGGTCTTCAGAAATTTTCCCGGCTTAGAATCTTCATACTCCTGCATTTTTTTAAAAAAATTAGTAGAAAAGTTCAAATTGTACTAGTGCTTTTAGAAAATTTTCCATGCTTTTAAATGAGGGATGAACTTAGGCTAGTTATTCTCATGTTTTTGACAGATAGTAAATGATGATGTGCTTTGAAATTATGACTATGTGGTTGTTAACTTTTGAGATTGACTAATTGAGATTTGAGCCTTGTTGGAAGGATTTTTGGACCTTAAGTTATTAAATTGAGTGAATCTGCTTATTTCATATTTCTCTAGAACTTGTTTTCATTCTTAATCGAAGCTTAGCGAATCAATTTTTGTAAAAATGATAGAGGCATTCGATTTCATACCCGCATTTCCCAAACACAAACCCAATCATTTTACCATTGCAAACCCTTTTTGAGCCTTCATCTTGAGTACATGCATGCAATATATATAAAAAAAAAAGAAAAAAAAAAGAAGAGAAGTTGCTCATACGAAAAAAATAAAAATATATATATACAAAAAGGGGTAGAAAAAGAAAAAAAAAGATATATGCAAAAAAAAAAAGGAATAAAGATATAAATATTAAAAATAAGTAGCTTCTCTCCCAATTTTTATTTAGACTAATTTTGTCTTAATAATTTGTATGTTCGTACTCATTTTCATTTTCATTTTCATTCTCATTTCATTCATTCCGACTGACCTCCATTCCAAATTTTGACCCCTAAAAGTCCTCTTGATTTGCAAAATTGTTTCTCATGGTGGAGAGGTAGAATTATTACAAGCCTATGGTAGAAATTGGATTGAGTAGACTTGGAGTGAAATAACCCTAAAGACAAGTGAGTTAAGAGTGAAACACTTATCCGTGAGATGGATCTTTCTTAATCAATCTTTTAAGTTAATTTTCCATTGTGATCATTTTCTTAGCATATCCTTGTTTACTGATGTCAACTCTGTGAGAATTTCTTACTAATCTTCTGCTTTCATCTTTAAGCATGGTAGTGTCTCTCTTTGTGCTAGTTTCACTTTGAATTATTCTCGCGCTTTGTTCAGGAGTACAAAGGTCCAAGTGTGGGGGAATTTGATTGAGCTCAAGATATTAGTTTCTTTTCATATCATTATCCATGATTTTGTTATACTTTCTGGTCCTTTTTAATGAAAATTGTGCCTAACTGAGATTTATGGTTCTTACTTTAAGTTAGTGTCATTTTGATGATTAAATTGTCATAATTGGTTGTTAATTGGATTCAATTGACTTCTAGGACAATTGGTACTTCAATTTGTTACTTTTTTATTGTAGGACACTAAAGATTTGGGGCTAGAATTGAAGAACTCAAGGCAAAAGAAGCAGGAAAGGACTCTCTGCCTAAGTTCGCCGCGGCACACATCTCACTTCGCCGCGGCGAAAACCCATCCGTGAAGACAGGTCTCTCTGCCATGTTTCGCCACGGCGAACCTCTCGAAGCAGCAAATCTCAGACCCGACCATTTCGGGAAATTTTGACCTACCCATTCCCAGAAATCGACCCATGCATGTAAGTTTCGGGTTAGAAACCCTATTTTGGGTATGATGAGAGGGGATGACCATTATTCAGCCACCACCTTCGTATCTTTCATCCTCTTCTCTCATTTCCACCTCAGAAACCCTAATCCCATTTCCACCTCAGAAACATGTGTGTAGTGAAAGGGATACCAACACGTAAGTCTGACCTTATCTTGGAGCCTGCCATGACTAGATGCTACATCGCCTCAAAGTCTAATAGAGCTAAGAAGATAGGAAAGAGGGTGATAGAGGAGGATCTAGAAGAGGAGGCAACTGAGGGTGGCTCTAGTTTCACCCTTGCCTCCTTAAGTGAGCAGATTACTGCTCTTAGTCAGTAAGTAACTGTTTTGAGCAGGGAACTCCAAGAGCAAAGGGTGATTGCAATGGCCAATGAGTACAAAAGGCAAAGATTTATGGATCCTCTAATGCTGGAAATGGCTAGATCCCAAAAGATCGCTTTCCCTCCAGGTTACAAGCAAGCCTTTTGGCAAAGTTCCATTCCTGCCACAAGCTATTTTAGTGAGGGTTCGGGACAGTCCTCCGGTGCTGCTGCTAATGCTGAAATAGAGGAAATGTTGAAGTAGGAGAGGGTGTTGGGGCAAAAGAGAAACTAAGAGAAAAAGAAGATTGAGAGCTTTTCCACTTAGCGTCTTTTGTTTTTAAGTTGTTCCCTTGTTTTATTGCTCTGTCCTAAAACTTTGTTCTTAAAAGTTTAACTTTGGTGTATATGAACTTAATTGCAATGAATTGTTAGTTTTCTTTGTTTCTATTTGTGATTGCTACTGTTCTTTTCCCCTTTCCTTTTGACAGCAAGGACACTATCAAGTTTAAGTGTGGGGGAGGGATTTATTGGGCTTTGTTGCATTGCTAGTGTTTGTTTTTTTCCCTATGGTTGCTAAATTTTTTTTTCAAAATCCAATTTTTCATCATCATTCTTTGGCCTTTAATTGATTTTGGATGGTGAATTACTGTGAATTGAATCATCTTTGATTGTTTTGATGCTTGCTAAAAAGGTTTTACTTGTTAAAATTTGGCCAGGCTTTAAAATTTTTTTCGTTGGTAGCATTTTGTAACCTCAGGTCACGACATCACTGTTTCAAGTCGTGACTTGAGTTGTGGTTTTGACAGGGGAGGGTTTTCTATGACTTCAGGTCATGACCTTGCTGATTTCAGGTCGCGACCTCAACCTCCTTTCCTGACTTAATGCTTTCTATGAATTCAAGTCGTGACC
Organism: Neltuma alba; assembly: GCF_004799145.2. Classification (NCBI taxonomy): domain Eukaryota; kingdom Viridiplantae; phylum Streptophyta; class Magnoliopsida; order Fabales; family Fabaceae; genus Neltuma; species Neltuma alba. Next base: position 43,590 of record NW_021632173.1, on the reverse strand, counting down.
TTACTGATTTCAAGTTGCGACCTAGAGCTATTTCTGTGCATCCATTTCCTTCTCTTTGCTTTGTTCAATATTGTATAGAAGAAACCTTTTTAAGCTACCTTTACACGTTTTTCAAGCAAAATCATTCCTTTGTAATCTAACCTCATTGCATCGAGTAGCTTTTTTTCAAAAACCATACCATTCTTGAGTCTTTAAGAATTCTGGATTTTGAAAATGACTTCTCTAAGACTTTAAGGTACCTTTGAGATTCAAGTATATTCTCAAGTGATTATTTTGATCTTTTTAATCATCATCCTGTGGTTCTCTTTTATGATAAGTAACCTAATTCTTGGTGACTACTTCATGTTTATTGAAACTTTGTGTATGAGCATTTGAGATATGAAACCTTTGTCGGAAGGATATTCTTGAGCCTTACTTCCTAAATTGAGTGATTGTTCTTGGTCAAAATTACATATGTATTTATGATTTTTGAATATGATAGAGGCATTCTTTTCTATACTTTTTTACCAATCATTCCATGAACCATCACCGTCATTCCATGAACCATCACCATCATTCCATCTACATCCCACTTCATACCCTTCTTTATCATACCAATCATTCCATGAACCGTCACCATCATTCCATCTACATCCCACTTCATACCTTGAACCATTCTCACCATATAATTCCTCCTTTAAACCACCTTCTTTACCATATGACCACTACCACTAACCCTCATCCCAATCCATGTACCAACCCCTTCACCAATCTTATGAGCATCAATTCAGTGAACCTAACCCATTTCTTACTATTCTTAAGAATGACCAGATATGATTTTTAAAGGAAGCATATAGTCGCTTGAATTCATACTACCATGGATTACTTGAAGAGGTAGAGATTTCTGGGATCTTTAAGGAATTAAAGGAAGAGTTAGGACAATGTAAGAGTGCATTGGAGAAGCTCTTGAGTGATATAGCAAAAATTGAGTCTAAGATTGGGAAAGATGAATCAAAGTGTCCAGATTTTCTAACACAAGCTGTCGAGATGAAGCAAGAACATCTACAAACTCACAAGGATTTGTGCCCATATCAGGTAATTTTGCTCCTCTTCTTGAGGAGATTGATCCTTCTTTTATAACTACTATTCCTATTGAAGTTATTAATAATGTGAGTAATGAGGTGAATGAGGAAATCATAGTTGAATCTCCTCAAATGTTTAATAATGAAAATTCTCACATGAACACTTCTAATAATAGTTGTTTAGTTAATGATGTTGCTTGCATTGTCACTCTTCTTTATGTAAAGAACATGTTCTCTTTCTAGTGCTAGATTGAATGGTGAAATTGATTCTAATTTGAATGAACCTTTATCTTGTTCTTGCAATGCTCACACTATACGTATGGATTGCATTAATAACAAAAATGATATACTTGTTGAGTGGCAAAAGCATAACTTTAGTAAAGTATGTGCATTACCTTCTAGTACTGAAAGTGTTGAAAATATAAAGCAAGATGTTAATGTGAATTGCCTAGAAGATGATTCTGTTAGTGGAAGTCTCGCCCAAGAGGGGGGTGAATTGGGTGAGTTATAAAAATTTACGAAATTAAAACAAAGAACTATCGGAAAAAGAGAGTGTGAGTTTAGAATGATTTCAATGTAGAGAGGAAGACACAAGATTTATACTAGTTCGGTCTCAACCACTTGACCTACGTCCAGTCTTTAGAACACCTCTGAGTATTTCACTATGTTCTAAGATTGATTGGGCTCTTGGCGCCTTAGTACAATAATTGAAACTCTCAATTACTCCCCCTTAGTTCCCGTAAGGTTACAGCCCCACTCAAGAGTCCACACCCTTGAGCATCACACAAACGTGATTAATGAGTAGTAAATAAACTCTCTTACAGAGTGAATAAATGATAATCACTGACGCTCGGTGTTATGGAAGAACAGAGTATTGAATGCAACAGTAAACATCAACAGAGGGTAGCTCGTGTATTCAATCTGTTCATTTAATGCTTCTTCGCGCCTTTTATAGTTGAGGTCATTTAGTAACCGTTAGATGGAAGAGCTTCTAGATGTTGTGAGTCTGGTTGCGTGTTTTTCCAGTTGCAACGGTTTCCGCCATTAATGCTTCTGACAAGGTAGGTTACAGGCTACTTGGACAACTGTTGGAGTGCCGTTGGGATTTTCTTCATAATCTGCAAAAATACATTAATTCAATAAGTTTTTCTTCGTAGAATAAGATCATGAGTAGATTCGAACAACTGATAAATGAATATTCATAGTTTATGGTTAGAATCAATCAGTTGTCAGATGCACTAGGTAGTAAGTGAACATGCTTGATCGAAGTGATGTTCGATTATTACTTGATTGATCAGGTTATCAATTATTCTGAGTGAAAACTTTTGAACCAGAGAACTAAGATTATCGATCAAGTGATGGATCAATGGTTTATCGATCAGGTGATCGATAAAAAGTAGTGATATTATACTATGATGCATAGACAAAGAAGATCAAGGTTGCTTTTGATTTTAAAACTCTTTAAATAGTGAAACAAGACATTTATGAAGGCTGAGAAAAGCTCGAATGAAATATATGATAAATTTTGAGAAACATCGAGACTTAAGGTTTGGACTGAAATCGCCTCATGATCGAACAAGTGATCGAACACTTATTGATCGATCAGGTTATCGATAAATAGAGCGTTATAGAAATAACTTTTGGAACACTAATTTTTGAACACTTTATCGATAAATAGATAATGGATAACCTCATTGATAAACAATAAGCAAAAGTATATTTAGTGAAAACACAGGCTATGTGAGTTGATCGAATGGGTGATCGATAAAAGGTTGATCGATAATGTTATCGAGAAAGAGATCTATTCTTGTAAAACTAAAAAGCTGATTTATCGATCATGTTATGTGAAAACAAAGTAAACCTGAAGTGGTTATTGATAATATTATCGATAATCTGATTATCGATCCAGTGATCGAAGAGCTAAGATGTAACAAAGATATGTTGATTATCGATAAAACCTTGATCGATCAGATGATCGATCAACATGCTGAAACACAAAATACTCACTTTGTTATCATCAAAACCTTAATCATAACATTCTCTCCCTTTTTGATGATGACAAAACATAGGTAAGAAATATTAATCAAATAACATCAGAAATAGTAAAATTAAGCAGTAGACAGATCGAAGTAAAAATATACTTTACTAAAGGCATCAGCTGTCAAAATACATCAGTAAAACTTAGTAAACTCAGAACACATAGCTAAACATCAATAAAAACACATCAGAGTAAACGTAAAAAGAGACTCTAAGCATCAGAATCCTTCTCCTCCTTTTTATCAGCATCAGGGGGAAAAGGAAGGAGTAGAAACAGGTGGAATGGATAGGGGAATAGGAAGAGGGGGAAGGTGAGAGAGTGGAGAGAGTGACGGAATATAAAGAGAGGGAATTGGCTGGGGAATAGTGATCAGGGCCAAAGTAGGAGAGGGAGTGGGAGAGGTAGGTGGTACAGATGGTGAAGTGGAAATAGGAGAAGTGGGTATAGTGGAGGTAGAAGGTCCAGGCTCATGATGAGGAGGAGATGGGGGATGATGGAGTAAGTCCTCAAAGCTAAAAGTACTACTGGGGGTAGAGAAGTTGTTGCAGAGAGAGGCTACCATCCCTTTGAGTTCTTGAATCTTTCTGTCAACATAGTCAAATCTTTGAGAAACCTCCCTTTCCAAAACCATCATTGCTTGTTTGTGAAGGTCTAGGATTTTGGGAATGCCCTCAAACTTTCTATCTGAGACTTCCCCATATTCTCAAGCAGTGACATAAACTCTCTTCTCAAACTCTTGAAGCTCGGCCTGAAACATCTCCCTGAGAGATCTCTCCATGAATGAGGGTCCAGGGACATGAGAAGGAGCTCTAGTGGATTCGGCCTCATCCTGAGTCCTAGAGGTCCTGACAGCTGGTTACTTCCCCTTGTCCTTTTGAGGTACCTTTTGAGATGGTCTGAAAGGTAGAGGAATCCTCATTTTGTGCAGCTGTGTAATCCCAAAGGTAGGAACCTTGGTCTTGGACTCTCTAGGCTCAAAAGAGGCAATGTTATTTGCCTGTAGGATGTATGTGGTCAACTAAGGATAGGGGATCGGTGTAGACTTGGATTTGTTGAGAACAAAATCCTTCATCTCATTATAGATCAAGGCCCCTATATTAATCCTTTCTCCACTGATTATCCGGGCCAGTAACAAGTAATCATCTTGAGTTAAGTGTGAGAAGCTCCCGGATTTGTTGATCATACTTCTTGAATAGATATAATGGATTATTCTATAATAATCACACATCTGTTTAGGTGGGAAATTTAGCTCACCGAGGTACTCATCACTTTGCATTAAAATCTTATAAGCCTTAATTTCATTTATATCTCCCCCTCTCACCGAATCTTGAGTTCCCAGCAACTCATTAATCTTATCAGTAGTAAGGTGGAAGGTTTAACCTCTAAGTTTAACCCTTAAATAGTCATTTATCAGATTGTCTTGCTCATCATATTCTTCTACTGATTCCATGTTACAGTAGAACCTTTTAATCACTTCAGGACAAAATTCTCCACCAATTATCAATCAGTTTGAATAGTATTCCAGGGGATCACTCAAGTCCAAATTAATCTGAGTATTTTTCTTTAAGCTTTCTATATCCATAGAAACAACAGGGCAAAATCTTCAGTTTGCAAAATCAACCTTAAACTTAGCCAAATTCACATCCTTATCAAGGTTGCCAACTAGTAATTTAGAGAAATTAGATGGAATACCTTCAGAGGGAATTTGCCGTGCCATCCCTTCACTGGGTCTCTGCTTTTTTTACCTCGGTTGCTTGGGAATGGGGATTCTCAAAGCGATCTCCACAGCTTGCTGAACTGAGGCTTTGTCATCTGATTCAGTTTCTAATTTCTTAGTGACTACCGATAGCTTGGATTTAGACCGGGGAGATTTTCTTGGAGGAATGGGTTGCTCTTTGACCCGGCTTTCTCAGATTTTCAGGACACCTCTTTTCTTGGATGATTCTTCCCTCACTTTTGGTCTATATCGCTTTCTAGTGCCTGAGGGAGTAGTGTCGCTTGATTGGACTTGTTTCTCCGTGCCTTCGTCCCTTTCCACATTCGGCTGTTTCACTAGTGCCATTTCGGAGGAACCGACAGATTTCAGAGAGATTAATCGGTTGGAAGTAAGTGTTTTGAGGTTGGTAGTAGTCGAAAAGGTGGTAGAGTTGGATTCGAGTTGCTAGAAACAGGGGAGTGGTTTTGATCGAGTTAGGGTTTAGTAACTGACTGGGGTTTTTAAAACTTTTAACGTTATAAAGTTCAAAATTATCAATCATGTTATCAATTAGCAGATGATCGATCACGTGTTCGATAAATATGAAGAACACATAAGAACACAGAAGTCAATTATCGAACATGTTATTGATAAAGTTAGTAGAGGACATGCATACCTGGTCTTTTTATCAATCATTTGATCGATAATCTGTTTATCGATAAGCTTATCAATTAATGCTTACCAAAATTTGAGTATATGTCATAAAAGACTTGCTGCTCCTGATCGATAATCCATTTATCGATCAACTTATCAATAATCATCATTCTGAGTCTCTTCTTTTTCCACACATGTTGTATTTATCGATCAGGTGATCGATAAATTACTTCTTTATGGCTTCATGATTATCAATCTCTTGTTCGATCATTCCATACTCTGTTTAGCTTTGTTTTTCTTTGACAAAACAGAGCTTCCTGCAAAACAAATTTCTATCCACTCCGATGCTTAAGTTAGTCATTTAATCATCAAAACATTAAATTTAAAGATTGAAATTTGAGAGATAATGTGAGATTTCTTACAACTCATTGGGATTTACCGTTCCCAATTCTCTTCGAAAGAAGTTAAACTTCTGTTGATCTAGAGGCTTCGTGAAGATGTCAGTTATTTAATATTCAGTGGGGATGAATTCTACCTTTACATCTTTCTTTTGAACATGATCCCAAATGAAATGATGTCGAACATCAATATGCTTAGTTCGGGCATGATGGACTGGATTCTTGGATAGACTTATCGTACTCGTGTTATCACATAGGATTGGAATCTCTCGTAAGTTGATTCCTAGATCCTGTAGTTATTGCTTTAACCATAGAATCTGAGCACAACAACTTGCAGTGGCCACATATTCTGATTCTGTTGAGGAGATTGCCACAGTATTCTGCTTTTTGCTTGACCACGAGACAAGGCACCCTCTGAAAAATTGACATTGTCCACTGGTACTTTTACTATCTGTCTTATATCCTCTATCATCTATGTATGAGTATCTGAAAGAGAGCCTTTGTTATCGTTCGCCTTGGGGTTCTCAATCAAAAATAAATCCAAATTATGCAGTATAGTGCAAACTCGGGTCGTTTCACTTTTGGGAGCCTTTATTAATTACCTAAGCTAGACCAAATGCCATGCAATGCAATGAAATGGGGTTTTGGGTTTTTTTAAGTTTTAAATGAATGGAGCCTAAACTAAATGCAATGAAACAAACCTAAGATACTATATTTTTGGTGTTTTAAGATAATAATGATGGAATGGAAATGAATGATAGGAAGTCTCTTGAAAATGGTTTTGATAGCAATCATAGTTCACTTAAAATATTGGGAATTTCACAAATCATTAGGTTTTCTTAATAACAACCTCAATAACTCATTGAGTCCAAAGCTTACACTAATAACTCATTAATGAAAACTTTGTTAAGCTTCCCTAATGTGTAATTCTGGAATGATCATGCAATTGGCTCAATGTAACACAAAATCAACTCAGTATCAAAACATAACCATGCAAGATAGGAGAGAATCATGAGAGTAACAATAAGCATATATGCAACTACATATATTTAACCACAAAGTTCAACATCAATCAATCCAAATTACAAATGTAATCATTAACCAATAATTACAGTATCAGTCCCAAGTTCCTAACTAAGAAATTACAACTCCTAGACCTAGAAAGCCATAAATCATAGCTAAAAATTGCAAACTGAAACTAAACTCCCCTTTGAAGCTTGGAAACTCATGCTACTCCACCATCTTCAAGAGTTGATAAACCCTAGCCCTCCATAGCTTCAAGAAAAACTCCAACCAAAGTGAATCTATCAACCATGGCAGCTGGGAGTGGAAGGAAATGAGATGGAGTGAAGGAAATGGATGGGGAAGAAGATGGAGGTGGAGAGGCAAGAAGATGAGAGAATAGAGGTCTTGGAGATGATAGATTGGAGTGATAGGTCGAAAATAGGGTTTCTAAGGGCTTTTAGGGTCAATTTGGGTCGGATCATATGAGTAGAGGGTCCATTTTTGCGTTCTGGATCCGAATCTGACGTTACTGATACGAAGAGGTTCGCCGCGGCGAACTCAAAAGTTGGCCGCGGCGAACTATTCCAGAGAGGTATTCTAGTGAGATTTTGAAAGTTGGCCCTGGCGAACTCAAAAGTTGGCCCCGGCGAACTATTCCAGAATAGCCACTGATGCACATTTTCAGACTTTTTGCCACAGCACAGCATTTTCTTGGAAACTCTCATGTTGTGTAATGCTTTGGTCTTCAATCTTGGCTCTAATTCTCAAGTGTCCTACAATAAAAAGCAACAATTTGAAGTATCAATTGTCCTAGAAATCAATTGAATACAATTAATAACCAATTATGACAATTTTACCCTTAAAAAGACACTAACTCAAAGTAAGGACTCTTAATCTAAATTAAGCACAATTATCATTAAAAGGAGCCAAAACCTATGATAAAAACCCTTAAAATGATATGAAATAACATAGAATAAATGGGTTCAATCAAATCCTCCACACTTAAACCTTTGTACTCCTGGACAAAGGCAATACAAAGCTAGAGCAAGAGAATAGTATTGATACAAATGGGAATCCCTATGAATTCAAAGTAAGAAAGCGGTAGTGCCATTAATCCAACTCTTTAAACAAGCAATCATAGTGATCTAATTTAATAAGAAGGGATTAAAGTAGAGTACAGTCAATGCAATGGGAATGAACAAAAGAGAAAACACTCAAGATATAAATTGTTTCACTCTACTCACCAAGTTGGGGTAATTCTCTCTCAAATCCACTTAATCAACACTTTACCATAAGCTTGTTAAAATCCTACCTCTCCACTTCTAATGCATGAATGTAATGATCAAGAGGACTTTTAAGGTTATGATAATGGGAAGGGTTAAATGAAATAAGATGAGGTGAAAAGATATGAAATGATTAAGCACCAAGCATTTTAGAAAAGGTTTCCAACTAACATTTACTCTAATCTCTTAAAGCACAACTTTGTTCTTCAAACCACCAATGAATTGCCTTATTTCAACATTTTATTCTATTGGTACCATTTTATTTTGATCTTTCTTTCTTTGGCTTTTCTCAAGCATTTTCTTCTATTTCTTTGCCTTTTTCTATTTCTCTTTTCTCTTTTTTTTTATGCAATTCAAAACCCAAGAAGACAAAGTTTAACACATCATGAATAGAATAGTAAAAATGTTGGAAATTTGAATGTATAATGCATCTCTTGGCACTTACGAAAAGATGAAGGCTCAAATGGTTAGCAATGGATAACATCATATGGGTTTGTGTTTGGAATGTAAGGGTTTAGAAAAGGATGCCTCTATCATGCTCATCATATAAATGCAACTAAGTCTCGATTAAGAATTAGAACAAGTTCTAGAAAGTAGAAGATGTAAGTGGATGCAACTCACTATGAATGAAAATTAGGCTCAAAGAATCTTCCAACAAGGCTAAATCTCAAATGCTCATGCACAAAGATTAATTGTACTCCAGATTAATCACAATGCATTAACTCAATCAATATAAAAGCAAGCTTGAAGAATTGTGACCAATGAAACTAAAACAATCAACTTTAAACAAATAGCAATTCTCATGAGTATCAATACAAGTTCATACACATTTACCAAAGTCCAAGAATACATAAATTCAAGTGTAAGTTACTTGAAGCAAAAATTTTCAAAAATTTTAACTCAAAAATCTTCATATTAAGTTCAAAAAATCAATCAAAATTTTGAAAATTTTTAGAAAACCAGATTTTTCATTAAGCACAGAAAAACACAACACAATCACTGAACATCAATCCCTCCCCCACACTTGAACTTTGCATTGTCCCCAATGCAAAACTCAAGTACAACCCTAAATAAGAGAAACCAAAACCAAAAAGGGAGGAAAAGAAAAGAAAAGAAAACAAACTACTTTTACTACTGGCTATGTCCCTCCCCCACACTTATCTCACAAAACAAGCAAATAATTCAAAAGATAAGAGTTAAGGAAGGAAAGGGACAACCTTGAGAACGAAATCTCTTCAAACTCTTGTAGGAGAAGTTCTCATCCCGGATGAGAAACATGCATTTCTTCCATATGCTCACTTCTCCTTTATTGATCTTCCTTAGTAGAGGTGGTGTGGAGTCCTGCAAGCAAGTAGAACCAACAGCAGTACCACATCCAGAAATAGAAACATGAAGAGGATAAAAATGAAATAAAGACAGCTTAGAAGTTAATCTCTCCAAGTAACTATCACAACCAAGGAAATCAATAGTACTCCCATCAGTAGGAGTCAAATTTTTATTTAAATTTTTGAAACACTCAAGCTCATGTGAAGTGGAAGCTGAAGAATCCAACTGACAGTTGTTGGAGTACAGTACATCACTATCACATTCACAAGAGGTAATGTTTAAAGGGGAAGAAAAGAAAGAACAAAAAGATTTATGCAAACTACTATTTACAATGCAAGATAAATCAGGAGGTAAATCACAAGATAAAACTTGTTGGAAAGACTTATTGATATTCATGATTTTATCAATTGAAACTTTAAAGCCTTTCTCAACATTATTAGAAGCTACTAACTCAATGGGATTATCATGAATTTGATTCTTAAGGCAATGGTTAGGTTCACATTTTTCCACAAATCATCTTCTAGGCAATTCACATCAACATCATGCTTTATATTTTCAGCACTTTCAATACTAGAAGGTAATGCACACACTTTACCAAAGTTCTGCTTTTGCCACTTAACAAGTATATCATTTTTGTTATCAATGCAATCCATGCATATAGTGTGAGCATTGCAAGAACAAGATAAAGGTTCATTCAAATCAGAATCAGTTTCACATCCAATCTAGCACTAGAAAGAGAAGCATGTTCTTCACACAAAGAAGCAGTGACAGTGCAAGCAACATCATCAACTAAACAACTACTATTAGAAGTGTTCAAGTGAGAATTTTCATTTTGGAACATATGAGGGGATTCAACTATGATTTCCTCATCCACCTCATTATCACTCACATCATCAATAACTTCAACAGGAATAGTAGTTCTAGCACAAGGGTCAATCTCCTCAAGAAGAGGAGCAATATTACCTGATGTAGGGCACGAGTCCTTGTGAGTTTGTAGGTGTTCTTGCTTCATCTCAGCCTCTTGCATGAGTGAATTTGGACACTTTGATTCATCCTTCCCCATCCCAGATTCAATTTGTGCTATATCACTCAAGAACTTTCCTAATGCACTTTGACATTCTTCTAACTCTTCCTCTGATTCCTTAGAAATTCCAAATATTTCTACCTCTTCAAGTAATCCATGGTAGTATGAATTCAAGCGGTCATAAGCTTCTCTTAAAAATCGTATCTGGTCATTCTTAGGAATAGTGAGAAATGGGTCAGGTTCACTAAATTCATGTTCATGAGATGGGGGAAGGGGTTGGTACATAGATTGGGACAAGGGCTGGTGGTGGTAGTCATTTGGCGAAGGAGATGGTTCAAAGGGGGAATTATATGGTGAGAATGGTTCAAGATATGGAGTGGGACATGGATGGAATGACGGTGATGGTTCATGAAATGGTTGGTAAGATGAGGAAGGGTATTGGTGGTAGGGTTCATGTGATGGAATGTTTGGCTCATGATATGGATGATGTGAAGGAAAGTGTTCAAAGTGTGGATTGTATGGTGGAGGTGATAAGTCATAATGTTGTCCTAATGGTGGATGTTGGTTTATGTATGAATGGAATGAAGAGGTATGGTAAGGGGAATGTGGAGGGTCATTCATCCAATCATAGCCATGGTTATGGTGAGGATAGGGATCATGCCCTTGATAAGTCCCACCATGTTCTTCATGATCAAAATGTGCTTGAAGCAGATCCAATTCCTCTTGTATGGCATCAAGCCTTTGAGAAGAATTATCACCCATCAGAGTATTGTCACCTACAAAAAGGAAGGGTGATCAGATGGACCTAAATAATTATTAAACCAAGCCATAAGAAACTAAACAATCAATTCCCAAAGAGTTTTTAAGAAATTTTTTTTTTTAAGAAAGGGGACCCTTCGCCGCGGCAAAAATAAGAGTTTGTCACGGCAAAGCTGTCCAGAGAGGGAGAATGGAGTCTGGTTCAACACACTTCGCCGTGGCGAAACACAAAGTTGGCCGCGGCGAATGTGTCCCGAGAAGGATTCTCACAGAAATCTGATAAGTTGGCCGCGGCGAAACAAGGAGTTGGCCGCAGCGAAGTCTCACAGACAGTGAGAAAACCAGAACACAACAACAAAAACACAGAGAATGAAAAACAAGAAGAAACTCAATAATGCAATGAATGCTATGAAGGGTATGAAACTATATGCAAAAATTGAAATCAAAATCAGGATCTTTGTTTGTATATCTCAAAATTTTTATGCAATGCAAAACCTATTATGCACAATGTAAAAATGTAACCTAAGAGGCTCACAAAACCCCAATCAACCAAAGTTGACAGTTAACTAGCCTAAGGAACCAACTTAATGGCTCCCCGGCAACGGCGCCATTTGAAAGAGAGCCTTTGTTATCGTTCGCCTTGGGGTTCTCAATCAAAAATAAATCCAAGTTATGCAGTATAGTGCAAACTCGGGTCGTTTCACTTTTGGGAGCCTTTATTAATTACCTAAGCTAGACCAAATGCCATGCAATGCAATGAAATGGGGTTTTGGGTTTTTTAAGTTTTAAATGAATGGAGCCTAAACTAAATGCAATGAAACAAACCTAAGATACTATATTTTTGGTGTTTTAAGATAATAATGATGGAATGGAAATGAATGATAGGAAGTCTCTTGAAAATGGTTTTGATAGCAATCATAGTTCACTTAAAATATTGGGAATTTCACAAATCATTAGGTTTTCTTAATAACAACCTCAATAACTCATTGAGTCCAAAGCTTACACTAATAACTCATTAATGAAAACTTTGTTAAGCTTCCCTAATGTGTAATTCTGGAATGATCATGCAATTGGCTCAATGTAACACAAAATCAACTCAGTATCAAAACATAACCATGCAAGATAGGAGAGAATCATGAGAGTAACAATAAGCATATATGCAACTACATATATTTAACCACAAAGTTCAACATCAATCAATCCAAATTACAAATGTAATCATTAACCAATAATTACAGTATCAGTCCCAAGTTCCTAACTAAGAAATTACAACTCCTAGACCTAGAAAGCCATAAATCATAGCTAAAAATTGCAAACTGAAACTAAACTCCCCTTTGAAGCTTGGAAACTCATGCTACTCCACCATCTTCAAGAGTTGATAAACCCTAGCCCTCCATAGCTTCAAGAAAAACTCCAACCAAAGTGAATCTATCAACCATGGCAGCTGGGAGTGGAAGGAAATGAGATGGAGTGAAGGAAATGGATGGGGAAGAAGATGGAGGTGGAGAGGCAAGAAGATGAGAGAATAGAGGTCTTGGAGATGATAGATTGGAGTGATAGGTCGAAAATAGGGTTTCTAAGGGCTTTTAGGGTCAATTTGGGTCGGATCATATGAGTAGAGGGTCCATTTTTGCGTTCTGGATCCGAATCTGACGTTACTGATACGAAGAGGTTCGCCGCGGCGAACTCAAAAGTTGGCCGCGGCGAACTATTCCAGAGAGGTATTCTAGTGAGATTTTGAAAGTTGGCCCGGCGAACTCAAAAGTTGGCCCCGGCGAACTATTCCAGAATAGCCACTGATGCACATTTTCAGACTTTTTGCCACAGCACAGCATTTTCTTGGAAACTCTCATGTTGTGTAATGCTTTGGTCTTCAATCTTGGCTCTAATTCTCAAGTGTCCTACAATAAAAAGCAACAATTTGAAGTATCAATTGTCCTAGAAATCAATTGAATACAATTAATAACCAATTATGACAATTTTACCCTTAAAAAGACACTAACTCAAAGTAAGGACTCTTAATCTAAATTAAGCACAATTATCATTAAAAGGAGCCAAAACCTATGATAAAAACCCTTAAAATGATATGAAATAACATAGAATAAATGGGTTCAATCAGTATCCCATTAGATATTCTGCTCCCTTCTTTGGATACCAGATTCCCAGATTTTGACTTCCGACAAGGTATCTGAGAATTCTCTTGACGGCTTCTTCGTGTGACTCTTTTGGAGCTGATTGATATCTTGTGCACATTCCCACACTGAATTATATATCTGGTCTACTAGCCGTGAGATATAGTAATGAACCAATCATTCCTCTATATCTGGTCAGATTCACATCCTTGCCGTTTTCATCTGCGTCTAGCGAGATGGTTGAGCTCATTAGAGTTTTTACACTTTTGGCATTTTCTAATCCATATTTCTTTAGTAACTCCTTCAGATACTTTGTCTAGGATATAAATATGTCATTTTTCTTCTGCTGGATTTGTAATCCCAGAAAGAAATTCAGCTCTCCCATCATCGACATTTCGAATTGTCCCTGCATTAGCTTAGCAAATCTTGACAAAGATCTTCACTAGTAGCTCCAAAAATAATATCATCCATATAAATTTGAACAATCAAAAGATCTTTCCTACTTCTTTTAATGAAAAGAGTAGCATCTACTTTGCCTCTTTCAAATCCTTTTTCTATCAGAAAATTGCTAAGACGTTCATACCGAGCTTTGGGAGCTTGTTTTAAACCATACAAAGCCTTTTTCAGTTTATAAACATGATCAGGAAAGTTTAAATCTTCAAAACCAGGAGGTTGCTTGATAAAAACTTCTTCTAAAATATATCCATTCAAAAAAGCACTTTTAACATCCATTTGATATAGTTTGAAATCTTTAATGCAAGCAAAGGCTAAGAGTACCCGTATGGCCTCTAATCTAGCTATTGGAGCATAAGTTTCTTCATAATCAATCCCTTCTTCTTGATTATATCCTTTAGCCACCAATTTGGCTTTGTTTCTGACGATTTGTGCAGACTCACCGAGCTTATTTTTGAATACTCATTTAGTGCCTATGACCGGATGATCATTAGGTCTGGGTACTAGTTCCCAAACTTGGTTTCTCTCGAATTGGTTAAGCTCTTCGTGCATTGCGAATATCCAAAATTCATCAGATAGGGCCTCGTCAACATTGGTAGGTTTAATGTGGGATATGAATGCTGAAAAACACACTTCATTGAACACTTGTCCTTGGGTTTTGACCCCTTCATTGACTTTACCAATGACTTGTTCCAATGGATGGTCTTGGTTATGTCTCCAAGCCTTAGGCTGCTCTAAATTTTCTTGTGAAGAAGATTCATTTAAATTATTTTTGTTTTCTAAATGTTCTTCTGAAGCTAATTTGTTTGAAGACTTGTTTACATCTAATTTTTGAAAATTTGGAATGATCTCGGCATCGTCATCTAGAGGTGTTGAAATTGGTTTGGTTTCAGCAAACACAACATGAATTGATTCTTCAATTGTAAAAGTACATTTGTTGAAAACCCTATAAGCTTTACTACGATTAGAGTAACCAAGAAATAAACCTTCATCAGCTTTAGGATCGAATTTACCCAGATTTTCTTTATTGTTGTTGTGAAAGTAGCATTTACTCTCGAAGATCCTTAAATGAGCTAGGTTAGGCTTTCTTCCTTTGCATAGCTCATACGGTGTTTTCCTGAGTAGCATTTTGATGTAGGCTCTATTAGAGATGTAGCAAGTCGTGCTCATTGCTTCTGCCCAGAATACTTGTGAAATTCCTTTCTCGTTCAGCATTGCCCTTGCCATTTCTTTGAGCACTCTATTTTTCCGTTCGATAACACCATTTTGTTGAGGAGTTCTTGGAGCTAAAAATTTGTGATCAATTCCATGCTCGTCATGGTAGTCTGCGAATTCATTGTTTTCAAATTCTCCTCCGTGATCAGACCTAATTGACACAATAGAAATACCTTTCTCATTTTTGACCTTTTTGGCAAAAACAATAAATGCATTAAATGTTTCATCTTTAGAGGAAAGAAACAAAGTCCAAGTGAATCTTGAATAGTCATCGACTATCACAAGAGTGTACAGGTTTCCACCGAAACTTTTCACTCTCGACGGACCAACCAAATCCATATGAAGCATTTGGAGTGGCCTTTCGGTTGAGACTGTCTTCTTTGATTTAAACGAAGACTATGTTTGTTTACCTTTCTGATAGTCGTCACAAATAATATCATGTTCATACTGAATTTTCGGTAAACCAACAACCAAATCCGTTTTAGTTAATTTTGAAAGTTGATTCATGTTAACATGTGCAAGACGTTTATGCCAAACCCAACTTTCCTCCTTTTTACTAATAAAACAGCTTTCAGAAGATTTAGAGTCAATTTGAAGTGTATAATAGTTACTGTCCCTTGGAGCTCTCAGCTTTATATTCAACTCTTCTTTCTTCAATAGGAGATCGTCTTTACTTATTACTAAGCATTCTTCAGAATCAAAGATCACCCAGTTGTTTTTTCGGTACTCTGACTGACACTGAGTAGATTGTGGCACAAACCTTCCACGTAGTATACATCTTCAACCTTCATTCCTTTGTTACTTCCTATTTCTCCGATTCCAGCAATTCTTCCAGATTGATTGCCACCAAAACTTACTTTGCCTCTGTCTTTTGGTTTGAGTGATGTGAACTTCTCAGTATCACCGGTCATGTATCTAGAGCATCCACTGTCGATGTACCATTTGTTCGTTTTAGATGCTTTGAGGCATACCTACAAAAAACACAATCATGTTTTAGGTACCCATACCTTCTTGGGTCTTTTTTGGTTAGTATGAGTTGTCCTAGGCACATAAGTACCTTTGGGTACCCATTTTGATGTCCCGTAAATCCCTTTCTTCTTGTGATAACAAGAAGAGGTTATATGACCTTTACGGTTGCCATAAGAGCAAAGTACAAATGGATTAGAGGAATGAATAGTATTTCTAAAGAATGTAAGATATGATCGACCACTACTCTTCTTCTTTCCCTTCAACGTATCCTGAATAGGATCATATCCTATTCTGGTTTTATCCATAGAACATCGTTGAGCTCCCAAAATCACTTTGAGCATTTCACTACCCTTAGTGAATTTTTCTAAGGTTTTTGTGAGATCCTCGGCCTTCTTTCTGTTCTTTTCACATTCCATGCATCTTGGGACTACATTGTCTTCAGGCTTTGTTTGCTGTTCTTCCAGGAACTTTATTCTTTTCTTAGAGGTTGCCAACTCCTTTGCAATTCTTACTAATTCCAAATTTAATGCATTGTATTCAGACTGTAATTCATCATAAGAGGGTCTAGAAGTGATTACCTTATCTGTCTCTGATTCTTCTTCTTCCTGAGCCACAAGACAGATGTCGACGGTTTCTTCATCATCACTTTCTTCTTCTTCTTCCAAAGAGCTATCACCCTAAATTGATGTGACAAAGGCTTTCTTCTTTCTAAATCTTTTTTCTTCTTTTCTTTGTCCTTCATCTTGGATAGTTGGGGACACTCTACTTTGATGTGTCCTGGTTTCTTGCATTCGAAGTAGATGATTGGTTCTTTTGATTCATTTTGAGATGTTGAGATTCTACATTTTGACTAGAACTTCCTTCCAGCTCTGCTTTTGTAGAATTTCTTGAATCTTCTGACGATAAGGCCCATCTCATCATCCTCCAGGTCTTCTTCGTTGTCATCTTCGCTCTCTTGAGTTTTAAGAGCGATACTTTTGCAGTTCTTCTCGTTCATCTCCTTTTTGTATCTTTGCTTGCTCTCATATTCTACAAGGCTTCGAATAACGCTGTAACAGAGCCAATTGATTCTCCTTTTGTTTCTTCAATTGCTGTTACCTTCGTCTCCTATTCTTTTGTGAGACTACTTAAGATTTTTATCACTTAGTCGTCCTGACTATACTTCTTTCCGAGTACTGTGAGATGATTTATGAGATGTGAGAATCTAATTTCTATGTCTCGGACACTTTATCCATCCTTCATTCTGAATAGCTCGAATTCTATGGTGAGAGTATTGATTGTACTCTGTTTTACATCGATGGTCCCTTCGTGAGCAACAGAGGTAAAAATGAAAGAGTATACAAAGAATTCCAAAAAAATCCTAGAAAATGGGAAATAATATTCTAAGGCTCTTCTGTTAAGAGAAAAGATGAAAGTACCCCTGAGGCAGCTTAAATGGAATTTATGAGGTTATGGCCGATAAAAAGTATACCATTTGAGGTAATTATTTAAAATAGCAAAAGACCTCAAAAATGTATACAAAAATGAGATTAAATGGTTGAAAGGTTGTACTAATTTATAAAATTAGTCCCACAACCAAAAGCCTAGTGGCGTGGCTTCAATAAATTAAAAAGCCGGTTTTGCCGATAAAAGGATATTTTAGTAAATGAATTTTTATGCAAGGCTTAAAGGAAGTGTTATGGCCTAAGAAAATTCATAGATGCTATCTATAACTAAAGGGAATTTATGGAACAGATAGAAGAATTTTCTGAGCTTCGAAAGGCCATAAGGAAAGCTGGAGAAATGTGAGACAAGTAAATTTAGAGGAATCAAGTTTGATCCAACGGCTAGGATCTAATCTCCCTTCTCCTCCACCATATTTGTGACACTTGGCATCTTCTAGAAGGATGAGGTAAGCATGATGCAAGAAGATGATGCAATGATAATGTAAAAGTCAACTTAAAGTTTCAAAATTGCCCTTACCTTTTCTATTAGCCACTAAGGGCATTTTGGTCCATTCAAGCCAAATTTTTGCCTATAAATAGGAACTTCTCCCCTTCATATTTTGGCCAAGCAAGGAACTATAGGGGAAACTCTGCCGCTCTTGCATCTAGAGAGAGAAAGAGCTACTTCTAGTGAGAGAAAGTCCACCTAAGTTCAAGCTTCAAGATCAAGGTATATAGGGTGGTTATAGCATCTGATTTGATGCCTATTTCGAATTAGTTTCTCTTTGTATCTAATCCTAAAATTTGGTATACTTAAAGTACACTCACTTTAAATCTATGGGTAGAACACTTCATTTGAATATGTATACGATTTATGGTGATTTTTCAAAGTTAGGGTTTGAAATCTGGAAACAGTGTTGAACTTTTGGAAGAGTGTGGAGTTCCGTACAATTTTGGTACTATTCAGTGTAGAATTGGTTCCTGAAACTATTTTTCCTTTACCTTTAACTTAATTAGCTTTCATTGAGACTTGGAACCACTCAATTTTGATTTTTATAGAATTAATTATGAATTTTCAAAGTTGAGCAAAAATTCTGGAGTTTCTGCGTGAACAGTACCTGCAAACTAAAATATCCATATTTGATATTCTTGAATCTAAAGCCATCTAAAGTAGTCCTAATTGACAAGAAATGGATCATAAGGATGGGAAATGATGATATTTATGTTAGAAAAGCTAGAAAGAAAACCCTAAGACTAAGAGAAAGGGTTGAGGTTCAAGAGAGATAGTCTTGAATTTTATGTAATCTAGTGGTCCTAATGGATTGTATGATCAATGTGACTATGTTTAGGACCTTGAGACATCCAAGAGGATGTTTGGTGATATTCAACCAAATGCCCACATGGTTGGAAAGTCAAGGGAGTCAAAGGAAAAGTAAGAGGAAAGCTTGAGGTGCAAGGTAGTGAACTTACCTATTGTCATTGCTTGGTGCTGTATACTTGTGTGTTGTCGTCTACATGTTATTGAATGTTATTGTGACATGTTTTAGCTGCTATAATTTCTATTCATGATAAGTACATTATGTCTCTATGGCCATGCATTAAGAAGTTAGCTTTGAGCATGCTAATATGTCACTAATTAACAAGGGAATAAACAAGTTACGTGTAGTGCATTAGCATCCATCTAGCATGATTAATATGGTATTGTTTGCTACTGAGATTTCCCTGAATCTCACCCTCCCTAACTAACCATATAGGTCAATCAATGATGGGCAATAATGGCATGAGAAGCAAGGAGAAGAAAGTGGAGAATTGTTGATGTCAATGAATGAATAGGAAAGAGTAAGCCCATGTTATGTATGCCAAAGAAATAAAAAGAATTAAAGTAAAGAGACGTCAAGGGATAAAACATAGGTCCTGGAGCAGTGAGTTTGTAGCTCCAGTTTGACGAGTTAAGTCACGAGTTTGGCAGACTTATAGTACACATCCCAAGATTTAAAATGAGAGGTAGATCATCTCAATTGGATGTGTACATAAGGAGATACGAATTTTCAAAGTTGAGACACAGAATCTGGAAGTTCCAGATTTTATGAAATGAACAGTAATGTTTATTAATTAAACTGTATGAATTGGGAAAGGATAAGTCCAATTGGATATTTTTACCTTAAAGAGAATCAAAACATCTTTCTGTAGAATTTTAGAACACCTCAATACAATTTGTATGGAATTAGTTATCAATTTTTGAAGTTGGACCTGTAATCTGGAAATTTAACAGTGAATAGTAACCTGAGTAATTATGTTGAAAATTTAAATTCACGGGCTTATGTCATGATTTGCTTGAACCATAATGCTTACGAATGTGTGCTCTGAGGGATTAAAGGTAGGACGTTTCACTTGACCTAAGTCTAGTCCTCAAAACACCTCTGAGTATTTCACTATGTTCCAAGATTGATCGGGCTCTTGGCGCCTCAGTACAGTAATCGAAACTCTCAATCCCTTCCCCTTATTTCCCATAAGGTTACAGCCCCACTCAAGAGTCCATACCCTTGAGCATCACACAAACGTGATTAATGAGTAGTAAATAAACTCTCTTACAGAGTGAATAAATGGTAATCACTTACGCTCGGTGTTATGGAAGAACAGAGTATTGAATGCAACAATAAAAATCAACAGAGGGTAGCTCGCGTATTCAATCTGTTCATTTAATGCTTCTTCGCGCCTTTTATAGTTGAGGTCATTTAGTAACCGTTAGATGGAAGATCTTCTAGCTGTTGTGAGTCTGGTTGCGTGTTTTTCCAATTGCAACGGTTTCCGCCATTAATGCTTTTGACAAAGTAGGTTACAGGCTACTTGGACAACCGTTGGAGTGCCATTGGGATTTTCTTCGTAATCTACAAAAATACATTAATTCAATAAGTTTTTCTTTGTAGAATAAGATCATGAGTAGATCCGAACAACTGATAAATGAATATTCATAGTTTATGGTTAGAATCAATCAGTTGTCAGATGCACTGGGTAGTAACTGAACGTGCTTGATCGAAGTGATATTTGATTATTACTTGATCGATCAGGTTATCGATTATTCTGAGTGAAAACTTTTGAACCAGAGAACTAAGATTATCGATCAAGTGATGGATCAACAGTTTATCGATTAGGTGATCGATAAAAGGAAGTAGTGATATTATACTATGATGCGTAGACAATGAAGATCAAGGTTGCTTTTGATTTTGAAACTCTTTAAATAGTGAAACAAGACATTTATGAAGGATGAGAAAAGCTTAAATGAAATATATGATAAATTTTGAGAAACATCGAGACTTAAGGTTTGGACTGAAATCGCCTCATGATCGAACAAGTGATTGAACACTTGTTGATCGATTAGGTTATCGATAAACAGAGTGTTATAGAAATAACTTTTGGAACACTAATTTTCGAACAGTTTATCAATAAATGGATGATGGATAACCTTATTGATAAACAATAAGTAAAAGTATATTTAGTGAAAGCACAGGCTATGTGAGTTGATCGAATAGGTGATCGATAAAAGGTTGATCGATAATGTTATTGATAAAGAGATCTATTCTTGTAAAACCAAAAAGCTGATTTATCGATCATGTTATGTGAAAACAAAGTAAACATGAAGTGGTTATTAATAATATTATCGATAATTTGATTATCGATCCGGTGATCGAAGAGCCACGATGTAACAAAGATATGTTGATTATCGATCATGTGATCGATAATGTTCTTATCGATCAGGTGATCGATAAGCCACTAAAATAAATTCCTGCACGAAAAGTTATGAGGCAATATTCAATAATATTATCAATAAATAGATGATCGATAATGTGATCGATAAATGGTGACAAAAGCAAAACATAGAATGAGTGAAGTGCATTACCATTTACCTGTCTTCTCATCGATAATCGATTTATCGATCATGTGATTGATAAACACCTATCAAATTTGTATCTTGATTATCGATCAAGTGATCGATAATTTATCCCAGATTTTCATATGCAACTAAGAGTGATCCATCAAATGATCGATTAACACATTATCTAACAAGTTATCGATCAAAGTTTTTGCTGAGTTTACTTAACTAAACAGTGTTATTATCTACCAGCTTATCAATAAAACCTTGATCGATCAAATGATGGATCAACATGCTGAAACACAAAATACTCACTTTGTTATCATCAAAACCTTAATCCTAACAGATTTTATGAAGAAATGTAAACCTAACAGTTGCCTTAAGAATCAAATTCGTGATAATTCCAATGAGTTCATAGCTTCTAATAATGTTGAGAAAGGCTTTAAAATTTCAATTGATAAAATCATGAATATCAACAAGTCTTTCCAACAAATTTTATCTTGTGATTTACCTCCTGATTTATCTTACTTTGTAAAGAATTGTTTACATAAATCTTTTTGTTCTTTCTTTTCTCCCCCTTTAAACATTACCTCTTGTGAATGTGATAGTGATGTATTGTAGTCCAACAACTGTCAGTTGGATTCTTCAGCTTCCACTTCACATGAGCTTGAGTGTTTTAAAAATTTAAATAAAAGTTTGACTCCTACTGATGGGAGTGTTATTGACTTTCTTGGTTGTGATAGTTACTTGGAGAGATTAACTTTTAAACTGTCTTTATTTCATTTTCATTCTCTTCATGTTTCTATTTTTGGATGTGGTACTACTGTTGGTTCTACTTTCTTACAAGACTCCACACTACCACTACTAAGGAAGATCAATAATGGAGAAGTGAGCACATTGAAGAAATGCATGTTTCTCATTTGGGATGAGAACTTCTCCTACAAGAGTTTGAAGAGGTTCTGTTCTAAAGGTTGTCCCTTTCCTTCCTTAACTCTTATCTTTTGAATTATTTGCTTGTTTGATGAGATAAACGTGAGGGAGGGACATAGCCAGTAGTAGTAAAGTAGTTTGTTTTCTTTTCTTTTCTTTTCCTCCCTTTTTGGTTTTGGTCTCTCTTATTTTGATCTTGGGTTACACTTGAGTTTTGTATTGGGGACGATGCAAGATTGAAGTGTAGAGGAGAGATTGATATTCATTGATTATGTTGCATCTTTCTGTGTTTACTGAAAATTTGGTTTTCTAAAAAAAATTTCAAAATTTTGATTGATTTTTTAACTTAATATGAAGATTTTGAGTCAAAATTTTTGCATGTTTTCGCTTCAGTTAACTTACACTTGAATTTTTATATTCTTGGACTTTGGTAAATGTTTTTGAACTCGTATTGATACTCATGAGAATTGCTATTTGTTTAAAGTTGATTGTTTTAGTTTCATTGGTCATAATTCTTCAAGCTTGCTTTTATATCGATTGAGTTAATGTACTGTGATTAATCTGGAGTACAATTAATTTTTGTGCATTAGCATTTGAGATTTAGCCATGTTGGAAGATTCTTTGAGCCTAATTTTCATTCATAGTGTGTTGCATCCACTTATATCTTCTAATTTCTAGAACTTGTTGTAGTCCTTATTCAAAACTTAGTTATATCAATGTTATCAGCATGATAAAGGCATTCTTTTCTAAACCCCTACATCCCAAACACAAACCCTCACAATTTTATCTATTATTAGGCATTTGAGCCTTCATCTTTTCTTAAGTGCCAAGACATGTATTAAGCCAAAGAAAGAAAGATAAAAAATAAAATGGTACCAAAAGAATAAAGTTTTGAAATAAGGCAGTTCATTGGTGGTTTGAAGAACAAAGTTGTGCTTTTAGAGAAATAGAGTAAATGTTAGTTAGAAACCTTTTCTAAAATGCTTGGTGCTTAATCATTTCATATCTTTTCACCTCATGTCATTTCATTTAACCCTTTCCATTCATCATAACCTTAAAAGTCCTCTTGATCATTGCATTCATGCATCAGAAGTGGAGAGGTAGGATTTTAACAAGCTTATGGTAAAGTGTTGATTAAGTGGATTTGAGAGAGAATTACCCCAACTTTGTGAGTAGAGTGAAATAGTTTATATCTTGAGTGTTTTTCTTTTTTGCTTATTCCTATTGGATTAACTGTACTCTACTTTATTCCCTTATCATTAATTTGGATTACTATGATTGCTTGTTTGAAGAGTTGGATTAATAGTACTACTGCTTTCTTACTTTGAATTCATAGGGGTTCCTATTTGTATCAATGCTATTCTCTTGCTCTAGTTTTATTTTGCCATTGTCTAGGAGTACAAAGGTTTAAGTGTGGGGGATTTGATTGAACCTAATTGTTCTATGTTATTTCATATCATTTTAAGGGTTTTTATCAGTGATAGCTGAGTTTCCATCATCAAGAGGCTGTTTCACCCTAATTTCCTTTTAATTCAAAACATTTCTTTATTCAATTAAAATACCAAAACATTTAATTCTCTGTACTTTTTATTTATTGCACCACCTTAAACAGTTGAAACCCCGCTTCTTCTTTACCCAAATCATCATGTTTTTATTACCAATTTAGACTAGGCATTTTTCCAATAAAACGCTTCTCGAGAAGAATGATTAGTTGCACCCTATACTACATTATCTGGTGCAATCAAAATTTTTGATGACCCGGAAGGTGACATTCCAGTCTGATCAAGTAGCCTAAGAAGGTTGAGATGGTTGAAGGCTTCTACACTCTTCTTTTGCTTTTTTTGCCTTTGTTGGCGACAGATTGGAGGACTGACAACTTGATTGATTACCCTCTTTATGTTTCTATCTGAGAAGCTAGGGTCTGACTCAGTCTCTGATCTTTCAAAGACTATAGGAAGCTTAGATGTAGACCTTGTCTTCCTCTTGCTCTAAGTTTCTTGTAATGTAGCTTGGGAAGAGCCTTGAGTAAAAGCTTTGCTTTCTCTGATTTTTTGTGTCCCAAATTTCATCTTCATATGCTTATTACCCTTATCTTTTTGAACCTTTGGTTTAAATTTCTTTTGTTGTGAACTAAGGAGTTGTTCCTTTGGATGAAGCTTGAAACATTCTTCCTTTAACCTCTCAGAATACGCATTTAGAAGTCTTACGGTTCAAGTGGATCACGAAACAAGCCTGTGGATTGAAAATTTACAATTTGTTCTTGGGTTACTGTTCACTATTTAAATTCCAAATTTACAAGTCCAACTTCAAATATTCATAACTAATTTTATAAAGATGGTATTGAGATGGTTCAAAATTTTATTTAATTCTCTTTTAATTCTCTACAAGGAAAAAAATAAAATTGGACTTATCCTTGATCAATTTGTATAGTTTTGATTGAGCTCAAATTGTTTATATTATTTGATGGCATTTTCTAGGTTTTTGTTACGCTTTTTTGCTCATTTTAATGATATTTGTGCTTAATTGAGATTAAGAGTCTTTATTCTAAGTTAGTGTTGTTTGAGGGTCAAATTGCCATATTTATTCATTAATTGCATTCAATTGATTTTTGGGACAATCGATACCTCAAACCATTGCTTTTTATTTCAAGACACTCAAGAAGGAGAGCCAAGAGTGAAGACTAAGGAAGTATACACACAAGATGCAACAACGTCTCTACCAGGTTTCACCGCGGCTAACTCATGTTTCACCACAGCAAAGCATGGATTTTCCGCCTGAAGATTCCTCTGGGAAGGTTCGCCGTGGCCACGAAGTGACTTTGCCACAGCAAAGACATATCATCAAGCAGAAGACTTCTCAGCCATGGTTCACTGTGGTAAACTCCTCAAATCAGCAACCCAGACCCGAACCGTTTTAAGAAATTTTACCTAGCCACTCATACAAACCGACCCAGTACACCTCACTACCTATTAGAAACCCTATTTTCATGTAAGTGACATCATTAATTCCTACCACAGCCTCCATCTCCGTTCTCTCTCATCTTTCTCTCATCTAACCCTAATTTCTTCTATTTTCTACTGTCAAACCTCTACCATGGGAAGCTCAGACTCATTCCTAGTTGAGATGCTTCATATTTCTATCTGTGGCTAGGTGTTTTTCTTCCTCTTAAAGGTGTAGCAATGGCTAGAGTTCAATGAGGTAAGAAGGGGAGTAGTTTAATCCTAGTTTAGCTATGAATCTATGAACTTCTAAGTTTAGGATTTGTAATTTGTAGTTAAACTACTTGGTTATAGTTGTAATCAACTTTGGATATTCATTTGTGTAGTGGATTGGTTATTGTAGAACTTTTGAGCTTAAATATATGAAGTATCATGTATATCAGTTGTGATCTTCTGATTCTCTCTATTCTTACACGGTTGTGTCTTGATTTTAAGTTGATTTTGATTACATTTGACCTCTTGCATTAATCAATCTTTTTACACACACTAAGAGCACTTAACAGGATCTTGAGAAATGGAGTTCCATTGATTAAGATCCTGGACTTAAAGAGTACTTTAAGGTTTATCAATTTGAAACTTAGTGATTTCTACTCCCATATCAATTGAGTTTGAACTATGATAGCCTGAGTACACTTTTAAGAGGATCTTCATCATTGTTTGGTTATCTATTTATCATCATTCATTTCTCGTTTCCCTTAAATCAAAAAATATTTTGCTTATCTTTTAGTTCAATTCACTTAATGTTTTCAAAAAAACAAAACCCCCTGTTTATGTTCAGTTTGCATTGCATGACATTTAAGTTAGCTTGGGTCCATTTCATTAAGGCTCTGTTTAAGTGAAATGACTCGAGGTTGCACCCTATAGTGCAATCTTTGGATAAAAATTTTGATTTAACCTCCAAGATCAAGAAAAGGTTGTGAAATCAAGTTTATTTATTGAACTTTACTGTTTATTTGGTCAATTCTGAAACTTTTACATTCTCTGCCTCAACTTCTAAAATTTGTATCTCCTAATGTACAATCCAATTAAAGCAAACTACCTGTGCTTTTAAAGCTTGGAATGTGTACTATATGATTACCAATTCCGTGATTAGATTCTAACATTTGCTAGGCCAAACTAAAGTTGCAAACTCACTGCTCTAGGACTTACGTTTATCTTTTATGTGCATAATCTCATTCCTGCAACCCATAAACTATTCCCACACATCATTATAGTCAATTATACATGCAATCACCATATTACATCACATAATGTTGAACATGTTTATATCCTGCATTAACATACACATTATAGCACATAATGTAATACATAGGAATTCTCCACCTTCTTTGCTTTCATCTTCTTGCCTTTCTTCACGCATGCTTCCTCCTCATTATTAGACCTTGTACCATAAGCTTTTTTCTTGATTTCTACTTGCTCCTTAAGCTTCCCAATCATGATAACTCTTGGTCAAATCCATCCTCTTGGATGTCCCAAGGTCCTTGATCTTAAAGCTTGAATCTTGGCTTGGTTCCTTTCTCTTCCTGTTCTTCTTCCTTCCCTTTATTTTTTGGCAGCACCTCCCCTCTTGAACTCATGCCAAAATGCCCTTGGGATGGAGGGGTATTTATAGGCAAAATTATGGCATGAAAAGACAACTTTGCCCCTTGAAGTTAGTAGAAGATATAAGGGTAAACTTAGAACTTCATGTGCTCTTTTACATCATGCTTACTTCATCTCCATGACATCATTCTCATGACATGATCAAGGCTAGATGGCTTCCTCTTATTGGTCCAAGTATCCCTTAACTAAATTGAAATGTCATTTGGATTCCATAAACCAAATTTAATAAAATTTGGAATCCAAAATAATATTTTAATCATCACATGTCTTTCTTGAACCTTCCCACAAATAATGTCACATCCCGCCAAATTTAGCATTGATAGAAAGAATAAAAAATTTGGTTAAGGGCCAATAGGGAAAGAAGATTGGCTAAGAAAGCTAGCCATGTTATGAAACCCAAAAAAGGTTCGAACAGGCATTTTCAAATTTATCAGTCCAGGAAGGGCAAAATGGAAAAATTTTAGAAAAATTTTAAAATTTTTTCTAAAAATAGAAAATTCATAAATTAGAGGTTTTGAAACCTCAATGGAGGCCTTAGAGGTGAAATTGGTGTAAGAATGAATTATTACGGAATTTCCCAAATATGGAGATTTTTTAGGAAAAAACAGTGGAAAATTGAAAGAAAATAATTCTTTTAAATAGCTAGAGGCCTCAATAATTCCTAAAAAATATGTATTAATTGTCTAAATATTTATGGGAATTTATAAAATTGGTTTCAGGCCTTGAAAGTATAGGAAATTATTTCCCACAGTTTTACCGATAAAGGCCTAATCGGGAAAAATTCAAAATAAATAGTTAGAGGTAGATAAAAATTCTAAAAAATTTCCATATTATGTCCTTATATTAAAATAGGATTTTTCATGGAAAGAAATAAATTTTTGGAGGCCTAGAAAAATTATAAAATGTTACTAGTGAATAGTAACCGATAAAGTTTTGAAACGGTTTAGGATTGTGATTTGGCTTGTGGGCTATCTTTTTGGGTCATCCTAAACCATTTGTGGGCTCCACATTGAACCCAATTAAGACCCAATTTCGTGATTATTTTGGAGCCTTCAAATTAATTAAAGAAAAACCTAATTTTCATGGATAAATCTTGGAATATTCCAGCAAAAATCCACATGGAATGATCTCAAGGTATGTTGCATTGGATGGCAGCCAAATAACCCCCTCTAGGTGGCATCTGGTTGTCCAAAATAAGGGGAAAGGAGACAGGTTTACTTGCCTATAAATACCCCCTTAAAATATCCAAAAATAGGTAGAAATTGGAAAAACAAGGGAAGGTGCTGCTTATTTCATTTCTTGAGCTAGAGACTAGATTTAATAAGTTCTTTTGGACAAGAAATCATCAAGCTTTGGTCAAGGACTCATCAAGATATGTCCAAGCTTTATTATGGTTGAGATTAAAGCTTGTTTGGTTGGGTTTTTGAATTGAAATTCCAAGAGGATGATGCTGTAATTTTCATCCAGCATGCTTATGCTTTAGGGAAGGATAGAAACCTTAAATATGATATGGAATAAGCATGCTTTAATGGTGTTTGGATTGACTTTTGGAAGAAAACCAACTTAGGGTCTTCAAGGGTTCAATTCGGCCACTATTCTATCTTGGGGTAGGAGTTTGTTTCACCTTGATTTGATGATTCCAATGAATTTAAAATGTGTTTTTGTGTAGGGATATACTTAAGGATAGTGTTTAAAGTCATTACAATCAAAAATAGAATTTTTAGAAACCTATATGCTCCTATTCAACCAAGTCTGTTGGAGAAGGAAGGAGTTTGACTTTCATAAATCTGATTCGATATTTGGATTCTACATGAAAAATTGTGTAGGAATGGACCAAAAGATTGATGGAGACAAATAGGGAATAATTATGTCAAAAATTAAGGAAAAAGGGATTTAATTAAGCTTAATGTCAACCATTGGTATTTATGCTTGAATTAATGATGAATTTGGAATGTGTTTATGCTTGGATTGATAGCTTTTGTAGAGGAAATTCAAGGACAACATAATTCTCTTAAGGAGGCCGAATTGTATCAAGGATGAAGAGATAGCATTGAATTATAATTTGAATATTTATCTTACTTGTTTAATGTGATTATGTTGATTGCTTTGATTAAGGAACTTGTATTGTGATTATTGAGGATTTGATGACATTGCATTGCGCTTTGTCCAAATGCATGGAAATAGGTTGATATAAAAGTGTTGATGTTTCTCTTTTGGTATGATGCAAAAATATGATTTTTCGTGACTTGAGAATGCCTTGAAGTTTTATAATTTGTCACATTATACTTGCTTGATTTACATGATAATTGTGATTCATTACTATTGAGATTTCAATGAAATCTCACTTCTCTCAATGTACAAACAATAATAGGAATCCCAGGCTATGTCGCTAAGAGGAAAGAAAAAGGAAAGGGATTCACTTGGAGGATGAGGGAGTTTATGGTTATTGAAATAATGTTGTGTAATGATGTTGTTATGTATTGTTGTAAACTATGTTGAATTATTATGTCAATGATTAAGCATAAGTACATATGAGTAATTGACCAAAGATTATGTGTGAGTACATGTCACATGATTGGGGAAAAGCTAGATGAGAGGGGGGGAAGCAAGAATGGTATGAAAACGGATAAAAGTTGACTTTTTGAGAGCAAAGTTTGACCAATGTGATTTTGAGTAATTGGATGAATCTGGATATGAAATTTGCAATGCTTATAGATCTCATTTTTAGCTTTAAAACAAGTAGTATTTCATTAAATTTGGAGTTTTGTATAGAAAGATATCCCTTTCCAAAGTTGGGCATAAATCCTAAAAAATTGAAAAAGGATCAAATAAACAGTACCACTTTGAATGAAATCTAGGACTGATGCATGAGATCTGGACACCAATGAGTATTTTTTATTTAAAGAGAATGTCAAGAGCTTTCTATACAACTTAGAACCATCTCATTTTGACTTTTCTACAATTAGTTATGAATTTTCAAAATTGGTAAAAATTTCAGTGAATAGTAAATAGTAACTCGGAAGCTAAGTTAAAAATTAAAAATTTTCCCTTGCTCAAGAGTTGAATAATCATTCCGAATAGTTCTAATTGTTATATAATAAGCTAATAAAGGAGGTGTGACAAATAAAATCATTCCATTTGGTGCTATCTTAGAGGTAGAGATGGAAATGGATAGCTTCTATGAAAAGCTTCCCTGATTTACTACAAAATTCATACTTTACTGATCCCTTTTGTTAATCCCGATCACCTGGATGACTGAAATATTTGTCACATCACTTTTATCTTATCCTACTACCTCTTATCTCCTCCTTAATGCCTTCATATGGTGCATTAATGAGCCATAAATGCTTTTATCTCTTCTTTAGATATTTTCCTCTATTTACTTAGCTCTCATTTATCGGGGTTCTTCATGGTTTTCTAGAGCTTTGAAAATTATTCTCTCTATTCCACAATTTATTTTTACTTTTAAAGAAAATCTATGAATTTTCTCAAGCCATAACTCATCCTGTAGGCCCCACTTAAAATATTCTTTAAAATGCCCTTTAGTGGCATAATCGGGTTTTATATTTTATTAAATCAATTCCACTAGCCTTCTGGGAGCAGAAATAATTGCATCTATCTGAATGCCTCAAATTAAGCTATTTACCATAAAATTCCATTTAGTTAATATAGGGGTTTTTTTGGTCATTATGAACCTTGAATGAGTCTTCATACCTCATTTTCCATTTTCTGGAATTTTTCTAGAATTTTTTGCTGATGCAGCCCTGTCATTAGAATATCAAATAAAACTAAGCAATAAAGTGGCACTAACCTAGATGTTGATCTCTTGAGGAACCTATGAATGTCTTAGTAATCTATCACAAATATCAAATTAACCCAGCATGACGTATAAAGTGTTTATGTAACCAGTAACTAAGCCAAAACTAAAGTAAAACTATCTAAACTCTTTATATTTTGTATTTAATGAATGAAGTGAATGTAATGTATGAATTATCGTTGATGGTCAAGTCTACCATTCATCCTAGTTCCTCTCTTGATTGAGTTTCAATTCCTTTATTAGACTCAGTTTGTGAAGACCTTCTATAAACAATGAATTCAATAAGCTAGCTATAACCATAACTCACCAAACTCATTTGAATGCCTAACATGGATTATCCTCTACAAAAGGTATTTTACACTCTTAATTAACAATGCTAGAAACCGAACTGGTCAATCAAGAGGTTCAACACTTGAGAAGAAAGAATCAATATAACAGAGGGGAATATCAATTCAACTAATCAATTAGAGTGCAGAATATAATCCAAATCTTAGTCTCAATGTAAAATGATTGAATTACACCTTTTTATAATCAAAAATCACTAATCTAAACCATAGAAACTACAATCCACGAATATAGAGAGTGAAACTAAGATTAAGGTGGAAGAAAGTCCCAATTGCAGCTTCAAGAACTTAGATTGGCTTCATTGAACATCAAGGAATGAAGATCTAGCCTCTTATGACTAAAAAGTCATGGCTTCACCAAGCTCAGCAACTTTTAGAGCCATAGCAGCAATGATCTAAAGGGAAATGGAGAAGAATAATCAGTAGAAAATGGGAGCATTGAGGCAGAAATAATGAATTGATAATGGAGGATGATAGGGCAATGAAGAGGGATGAAATGAGAGGGTTCTGGATGGAGAGAACAAAGCCAAAACTTGAAAAATCCATAGTGACGAAACTGGCACGTGTTTTGGAATTAAATCTGAAACTTTCATAAATTCGTCACAACTAATGAATCTGTTGGTCGCGATCAACTCAAAACGGCATTGTATGAATTAGTGACTTCTGTTTCCTTCATAACAAGAGATCATCATGGTGAAGATCAGAGTTGGCTGTTGTGAAGTACGGCAGAATCAGCTTTCCTTGATTTTCTTCAACCTCTGATCACCTATAATATTCAAATTAAGCTCATAGTCATCTGTTCTAGGGTATGTGGGATACACAAGAGTCAATAAATCAATAAACTCAGGAATTATCATATAAAAGCACACAATTGAATCTCATACTTTTAATGCACAATAACCTCTATTTTAACCCAAATTACACAATTACAATATGATTAAACCCAATTGTTCTATGTTATTTCATATCATTTTAAGGGATTTTATCATAGGTTTTGGCTCCTTTTAATGATAATTGTGGTTAATTTTGATTAAGAGTCCTTACTTTGATTTAGTGTCTTTTTTAGGGTAAAATTGTCATAATTGGTTATTAATTGTATTCAATTGATTTCTATGACAATTGATGCTTCAAATTGTTACTTTTCAATATAGGACACCTGAGATCGGGGCCAAGATTGAAGACTCAAAGCACAAGATGCAAAGAGAAGCCTCTGTCATAGTTCACCGCGGCACACTTCTTCCTTTGCCACGACGAACGTCGCCCATCAAATAGGAAAGCCCTCTGCCATGGTTTACCGCGGCAAACCCCTCGTATCAGCACATTTTAGACTCGACCATTTCGGGAAAATCTTACCTACCCACCTCCAGGAACCGACCTATACACGTCATTTTCGGGTTAAAAACCCTATTTTGGGTATGGGTGAGGTCAGACATAGAAAGGAGCCACCACTTACGTTTTCTATCGTCATCTCCTCTCATCTTTCCCACTGAACCCTAATCCTCCATCTCCTTCACCTTCCATTTTCCTACACTTCTTCTTCATCCACTTTTATTTCCTTCATCTCCTGACTATTATGGTTGAAGATTTAACTCTGGTTAGAGCTGATTCCAAGGCTATAATGAGCTAGGCTTTTCCAACTCTTGAAGATAGTGAAGTAGCATGAGTTTCTAAGCTTCAAAGGGGAGTTTTAGTTTTAATCTTTAGTTTCTAGCTATGTGTTTATGATTTCCTAGGTCTAGGAGTTGTAAAGTCTTAGTTAGACACTTTGGTTAATTCTGTAATCATTGGTTAATGATTAACATTTGTAATTTGGATTGATTGATGTTGAATTTTGTGCTTAAATATATGTAGTTGCATATATGCTTATTGTAACTCTCATGATTCTCTTCTATCTTGCATGGTTATGTTTCGGTACTGAGTTGATTGTGTGTTACATTGAGCCAATTGTATGATCATTCCAAAATTACACATTAGGGAAGCTAAACAAAGTTTTCATTAATGAGTTCATTATTGTAAGCTTTGGACTCAATGAGTTATTGAGGTTCTTATTAAGAAAACCTAATGGATTTGTGAAACTCCTAATATTTTAAGTGAACTATGATTGCCATCAAAACCATTTTCAAGAGATTTCCTATCAATCATTTCCATTACATCATTATTATCTTAAAACACTAAAAACATAGTATCTTAGGTTTGTTTTCATTGCATTCAGTTTAGGCACCATTCGTTTAAATGTTAAAAATCCAAAAACCCCTTTTCATTACTTTGCATGGCATTTAGTCTAACTTAGGTAACTAATTAAGGCCCCCAAGTGTGAAACGACCCGAGTTTGCACTATACTGCATGGCTTAGATTTATTTTTGATTGAGAACCCTAAAGCGAACAACAAAAAGGCTCTCGTCAAGTGGCACCGTTGTCGAGGAGCCATTAAGTTGGTTCCTTAGGCTAATTAATTGTCAACTTTGGTTGATTGGGGTTTTGTGAGCCTGTTAGGTTACATTTTTGCATTGTGCATAATAGATTTTGCATTGCATAAAAATTTTGAGATATACAAACAAAGATCCTTATTTTGATTTTGATTTTTGCATATAGTTTCATACCCTTCACTGCATTCATTGCATTTTTGAGTTTCTTCTTATTTTCATTCTCTGTGTTTTTGTTATTGTGTTTTGGTTTTCTTACTATCTGTGACATTTTGCCGTGGCCAACTCCTTGTTTCACTGTGGCTAACTTGTTAGATTTCTGTGAGAATCCTTCTCGGGACACCTTCGCCGTGGCCAACTTTGTGTTTCGCCACGGAGTAGTGTGTTGTACCAGATCACATTTTCTCTTCTGGACAGCTTTGCCATGGCAAACCCTTCCTTTCGCCGTGGCGAAGGGTCCCATATTTTAAAAAAAAAATTTCTTAAAAATTCTTTGGGAATTGATTGTTTAGCTTTCTTATGGCTTGGTTTAATAATAATTTAGGTCCATCTGATCACCCTTCCTCATTTGTAGGTGACAATACTCTAATGGGTGATAATTCTTCTTAAAGGCCTGATGCTATACAACAGGAACTGGATCTTCTTTTGGCATACATAGATCATAGAGAACAGGATGGGACCTATCAAAGACATGATACCTCTTATCCAAACCATAACCATGGCAATGATTGGATGAATAACCCTCCACATTTTCCTTGCCATACCTCTTCATTCCAATCATACACAAACCAACATCCACTATTAGGACAACATTATGACCTATCACCTCCACCATACAATCCACACTTTGAACACTTTCCTTCACATCATCCATATCATGAGCCAAACATTCCATCACATGAACCCTACCACCAAAACCCTTCCTCATCTCACCAACCATTTCATGAACCATCACCGTCATTCCATCAATGTTCCACTTCATACCTTGAACCATTCTCACCGCATAATTCCCCCTTTGAATCATCTCCTTCGCCAAATGACTACCACCACCAACCCTTGTCCTAATCGATGTACCAACCCCTTCCCCAATCTTATGAACATAAATTCAGTGAACCTAACCCATTTCTCACTATTCCTAAGAATGACCAGATACGATTTTTAAGAGAAGCTTATGACCGCTTGAATTCATACTACCATGGATTACTTGAAGAGGTAGAAATATCTAGAATTTCTAAGGAATCAGAGGAAGAGTTAAAAGAATGTCATGGTGCATTGAGAAAGTTCTTGAGTGATATAGCACAAATTGAGTCTGAGATTGGGAAAGATGAATCAAAGTGTCCAGATTCACTCATACAAGAGGCCCAGATGAAGCAAGAACATCTACAAATTCATAAGGACTTGTGCCCTACATCAGGTAGTATTGCTCCTCTTCTTGAGGAGATTCACCCTTGTGCTATAACTACTATTCCTATTAAAATTATTGATGATGTGAGTGATAATGAGGTGGATGAGGAAATCATAGTTGAATCCCCTCAAATGCTTAACAATAAAAATTCTCACTTGAACACTTCTAATAGTTGTTTAGTTGATGATATTGCTTGTACTGTCACTGCTTCTTTATGTGAAGAACATGCTTCTCTTTCTAGTACTAGATTAGATGGTGAAACTGATTATGATTTGAATGAACCTTTATCTTGTTCTTGCAATGCTCACACTATATGCATGGATTGCATTGATAACAAAAATGATATACTTGTTGAGTGGCAAAAGCAGAACTTTGGTAAAGTGTGTGTATCGCCTTCTAGTACTGAAAGCGCTGCAAATATAAAGCATGATATTGATGTGAATTACTTGGATGATGATCCTGTAGAGAAATGTGAATTTAACCATAGCCTTGAAAATTATCTTTCTAAAAATCCCGTTGAGTTAGTAGCTTTTAATAATGTTCAGAAAGGCTTTAAAGTTTCAGTCAATAAAATCATGAATAGTAATAAGTCTTTCCAACAAGTTTTATCTTGTGATTTGCCTCCTGATTTATCTTGCATTGTAAATAATAGTTTGCCTAAATCTTTTTGTTCTTTCTTTTCTTCCCCTTTAAACATTACCTCTTGTGAATGTGATAGTGATATATTGTACTCCAACAATTATCAGTTGGATTCTTCAGCTTCCACTTCACATGAACCTGAGTGTTTTAAAATTTTCAATAAAAATTTAACTCCTATTGATAGGAGTGTTATTGACTTTCTTGGTTGTGATGTTTACTTGGAAGAACTTGCTCTTTGCATGTCCTTATTCTACTCTAGATCTATCCAAGTCTCTCTTTTTGGACTAGATACTATTGCTTGTTTAATATTTCTCTTGCAGGAACCACCACTACCATGGAAGATCAATAAAGGAGAAGTGAGCACATTGAAGAAATGCATGTTTCTCATCCGGGATGAGAACTTCTCCTACAAGAGTTTGAAGAGATTTTGTTCTAAAGGTTGTCCCTTTCCTTCCTTAACTCTTGTCTTTTGAATTATTTGCTTGTTTTGTGAGATAAGTGTGGGGGGGGACATAGCCAGTAGTTAAAGTAGTTTGTTTCTTTTCTTTTCTTTTCCTCCCTTTTGGTTTTGGTTTCTCTTGTTTAGGGTTGCACTTGAGTTTTGCATTGGGGTCAATGCAAGATTTTAGTGTGGGGTAGGGATTGATATTCACTGATTGTGTTGTGTTTTCCTATGTTTATTGAAAATCTGGTTTTCTAAAAAAATATATATTTCAAAATTTTGATTGATTTTGAACTTAATTTGAAGATTTTGAGTCAAAATTTTTGAAAATTTTTGCTTCAATTAGCTTACACTTGAATTTGTGTATTTTTGGACTTTGGTAAATGTTTTTGAACTTGTATTGATACTCATGAGAATTGCTATTTGTTTAAAGTTGATTGTTTTAGTTTCATTGGTCATAATTCTTCAAGCTTGCTTTTATAGTGACTAAGTTAATGTATTGTGATTAATCTTGAGTACAATTAATCTTTGTGCATGAGCATTTGAGATTTAGCCTTGTTGGAAGATTCTTTATAGTTAATGGCCCACTGCCAACTTCATATGGGCCTACAGGGTCGCACACAAAATAGCCCAACACGAGTTATGATGTCCAGATTCTAAGATATGTCCAGATTCAATGAATAATATAGGGTGGACGTGTATATATATATATAAATTCGTATATATATACATATTATATAAATATAAGAGATATTAATTGTTAGATTTAATTTATAAGGATAAATTAGATCTATATAAATTAATTCTGTCATATCTTTATTTTGAATTAAATAAATAGGTGAATTAAATCTGTGAGACGGATTTAATATAAACCATATTTATTTAATTGTTCTCTTATCTGATTAGGCAATATTTGATATTGTATTAATTTTGAAATTAATTTAGAATTAATTTTGAAATTAAATATTATTCATAATACCTATAGCATCCTATATATTTGATATTAGGAGCTAGGGTTTTGGGTATGAGAGTGAAAGCACTTGCAGATAAGAGACGGCCAAAAATAGAGAAGGGAGGGTGGATTCTTTGAAAAACCCTAGACGGACAAAGGCGCTAGCACGTCGTTCATGGTTGGAAAGCTGTTCGTGTGGATACCGGTAGAGGAAGCCGACCAAAGTTGTCGACTTTGAGCGATAAAAGAGGCGAGCAGAGGCATCCTGAACGGCAGAATCCCCGAGCCGCCAAGAAACCGAACATCGAAGGTAATGCTTCTTACTACTTGACTTAAACATTACGCGTCTTTCAATTCCCTTCAAATAAATGGTACCAAAAGAATAAAATTTTGAAATAAGGCAGTTCATTGGGGGTTTGAAGAACAAAGTTGTGCTTTAAGAGATTAGAGTAAACGTTAGTTGGAAACCTTTTCTAAAATGCTTGGTGCTTAATCATTTCATATCTTTTCACCTCATCTTATTTCAATTAGCCCTTTCAATCATCATAACCTTAAAAGTCCTCTTGATCATTACATTCATGCATTAGAAGTGGAGAGGTAGGATTTTAACAAGCTTATGGCAAAGTAGTTGATTAAGTGGATTTAAGAGAGAATTATCCCAACTTGTTGAGTAGAGTGAAACAGTTTGTATCTTGAGTGTTTTCTTTTTTGTTCATTCCCATTGCATTGACTGTACTCTACTTTACTCCCTTCTTATTGACTTAGATCGCTATGATTGCTTGTTTGAAGAGTTGGGTTAATGGCACTACTACTTTCTTACTTTGAATTCATAGGGGCTCCCATTTGTATCAATGTTGTTCTCTTGCTCTGGTTTTGTATTACCTTTGTCCAGGAGTACAAAGGTTTAAGTGTGGGGGATTTGATTGAACCTAATTGTTCTATGTTATTTCATATCATTTTAAGGGTTTTTATCATAGGTTTTGGCTCCTTTTAATGATAATTGTGCTTAATTTTGATTAAGAGTCCTTACTTTGATTTAGTGTCTTTTTGAGGGTAAAATTGTCATAATTGGTTATTAATTGTATTCAATTGATTTCTAGGACAATTGATGCTTCAAATTGTTGCTTTTCAATGTAAGACACTTGAGATCGGGGCCAAGATTGAAGACTCAAGGCATAAGATGCAAAGAGGAGCCTCTACCATAGTTCGCCGCGGCACACTTCTTCCTTCGCTACGGCGAACCCTCGTATCAGGACATTTCAGACCCAACCATTTCAGGAAAATCTGACCTACCTACCTCCAGGAACCGACCCATACACATCATTTTCGGGTTAGAAACCCTATTTTGGGTATGGGTAAGGTCAGACACAAAAAGGAGCCACCACTTACGTTTCTATCGTCATCTCCTCTCATCTTTCCCACTGAACCCTAATCCTCCATCTCCTTCACCTTCCATTTTCCTGTACTTCTTCTTCATCTACTTTCATTTCCTTGATCTCCTGACTGTTATGGCTGAAGATTTAACTCTGGTTGGAGCTGATTCCAAGGCTATGATGAGCTAGGCTTTTCCAACTCTTGAAGATGGTGGAGAGTAGCATGAGTTTCCAAGCTTCAAAGGGGAGTTTTAGTTTTAATGTTTAGTTTCTAGCTATGTGTTTATGATTTCCTAAGTCTAGGAGTTGTAAAGTGTAACACCTTACATTTACGACCTTATATTGTACGAAGTTAAGATATTCGGAAGTGCAATTTAAGGTTACCAGGTTGAAAAACCTGAATTTGAAAATTTCTTTACCCGCATTACTATTCACTGTAACCTTAAACTTGGCATAACTTTGGAAAGTCATAACTAATTCTAGAAAAATCGAAACAAGGTCGTTCCAAGTCTCACTCGAAGCTCTTAACATCATCTATCAAGGAAAAATGACCTCAGGTTCCAATTTAATCAGAACCACATCCGTTTTTAATTTCAAAAAGTACTGTTCATTTGGTCATTTTTCTATTTTCCAGGATTTTTGCCTAACTTTGAACGGGCATAACTTCTTGTACACAGCTTTGATTATGACGATTACCACTCATTTTAAAGGGAAAAATAAGATCTATTTGCATGCCAATTTTCATGGAAAAAGTAAACTATTTGACTAGGGTCTTCGTTGGTCAAAATTTGGTCAAATCTAGACCATTTTATCCCCTTTTTCACTAATTCTATCACCATTTCGTTTTCCACTATAAGCATGCCATAATCACATATAAAGGTGCTCTACCATTAATATACATTTCAAAAGGTTATCATATCCTATATTCAAGATCAGAATATGCTTACATGGCTTGAAA
This sequence comes from Neltuma alba, assembly GCF_004799145.2. Lineage (NCBI taxonomy): Eukaryota > Viridiplantae > Streptophyta > Magnoliopsida > Fabales > Fabaceae > Neltuma > Neltuma alba. Next base: position 4,398 of record NW_021632173.1, on the reverse strand, counting down.
GAGAAAGGTTCAAAACCATATAATACAGTACATAACTAATAACTTCCTCAAGCCATGATTATTTCTTTTCCCTTCTCCTTGGAAGTAGTAGTGCACCTAGAATATCATGTTATAGGAGGGATGAGATTTCATAGAAATCCCAGTAACATTGAACATACAACCATCAAGTCAACATGCATAAGATGTCATGCTACATGCAGTAAAATAACATTTCTAGTCTTTATGCCATGCCATAACCATTCTGTACCCATGTCATCATATCATGGAGTATATAATCATCCTGGTCAAAACTCAATCATGCAAGAGGCAAGGCATACATTGTAAGGAGTTCACATCATCTGGGCATAAACATTCTCGTGGCACATAAACACACATAGCAGAAACACCAAATGCAGATTAACAAAATAATTGCAAGTTCACGCTACCTCAGTTCCACGCTTAATGTTTCCTCCTTGTTTCCTTGCTTGAGATCCTCCTAGGTTTCCAGAAAATTGCCTATCAACCATACAGTAAGGGTATGGTAAATTCCATATCCAGTATACAATTCTTTCTCTATATAATGCTACCCTTATGCCTTTCAATTTATAATTTCTGTATACCTTCCCTAAACCTTTGACTTTGGTTTGACCAAGCCTTAATCCTCAATTAAGGTCTTGGAATTCTTCCTTAATCCATGATTAATCATGCTTTCTTGGTTAATCACTAACCCTTAGTCCTTAATCCAATATTTAATTAAGGTCCTCAAGTCACATAGTCATAATCCTCTAAGATTAAGTCACTAATCCCTTATGGATTAACCATTAATCATTCTCTAATCAACATGATTAACCCTTAATTATTCCTTAGTCAACATGATTAATCATAGTTAATCATCCTTCAATTAGCATAACTAATCACTAATTACTAATTAATCAGGGTAGCTAACCTCAATTACTTACTAATCTTTAATCAAATAACATGATTAATCTTAGCTATCACTAAACCATAATTAATCAAGGTAATTAATCCTAATCTTCCTCAAATAAATAATTAACTAAAAATAATTAACACTTAGGGAGGTAAACGTACCTTAATTAGCTCTTAATCGGCGATTAGAGATGTCTAACTTTGCTTTCTCCCTTTCTCTCTCTTCTTTCTTCCTTTCTCTCTCCTAGAACTCAAGAACACAACATTCCCTCACTACAAACTTGTCTTGGCCGAAATGTTCATGGGAGGGGGGTATTTATAGGCTTTGATTTTTCAAAATTCCAAAAATGCCCTTCGGGAAAAAGATGCGATCTCGGCCGTCCATTTTTTTCCACTTTACACATGGACAAATCCTAGAGCACACACCATAAGAAGTTGACACATGGATGGACACCTAATCACCATGTGATTTTCATGTGGAAATAAAATATTATTTTAATGTTTTGTCTTTTATTTCCCTTTATGCCCTTGAACAATTTGGAAAATTCCAACTTTGTCCTCACCCTTTATTTTTGGCCGAAATATTACTCTAAATATTAGGGAGAAAAATGACTCATCCAATGTTTAGTGCAATCCACTGATTATTTGTGTATTCTGGTCCGATTTTCCAACACCTCCTTAAATTCCCCTCATTCCAAGGGTATTCCATGATTTTTATCAAGTTTTACCTCCCTCTATAATTTTCTAAATTTTATTTCATCAAAAATCAATATTCTACCGATAATAATTCGGTAATAAATATTATTTAAGCTAACCTTTGTACATCCAAAGGTGGGAAGAAATTTTATAAATTAGCATAATATGTCACATAATGTATCCCTATTTTTCCTTGAATTTTTGAGGCCTCTATATATTTTAAATAATGGAAATTGGCTAATTTTCTTTAATTAACCAAAAATTCCAATAATTACAAATAATTCCCTGATAAATTATTTTTAATCTTATATTCACCTTCTAAGCCTCAAACATTATTTTGTACCCTCCTTCTATTTTTCATGATTTTCTGGGAATTTTCAGGAATTTCGGACATTATTTTCAATACTGCCCTTTCTTGACTGATCTTTTCAAAAATGACCGTTATGTCCCTATCCTGATTTTCCTCATAGCCTGGATCCTCTACCAGTCTACTATACTACTTGACCTTAGTCAGTCACAAATCATTCATCAATTAGAATAAAATTATCAGGGTGTGACATAAAGTCTGAGTTAGACACTTTGGTTAATTCTGTAATCATTGGTTAATGATTAACATTTGTAATTTGGATTGATTGATGTTGAATTTTGTGCTTAAATATATGTAGTTGCATATATGCTTATTGTAACTCTCATGATTCCCTCCTATCTTGCATGGTTATGTTTCGGTACTGAGTTGATTGTGTGTTACATTGAGCCAATTGCATGATCATTCCAAAATTACACATTAGGGAAGCTAAACAAAGTTTTCATTAATGAGTTCATTAATGTAAGCTTTGGACTCAATGAGTTATTGAGGTTTTTATTAAGAAAACCTAATGGATTTGTGAAACTCCCAATATTTTAAGTGAACTATGATTGCCATCAAAACCATTTTCAAGAGATTTCCTATCAATCATTTTCATTACATCATTATTATCTTAAAACACTAAAAACATAGTATCTTAGGTTTGTTTTCATTGCATTCAGTTTAGGCACCATTCGTTTAAATGTTAAAATCCAAAAAAACCCTTTTCATTACTTTGCATGGCATTTAGTCTAACTTAGGTAATTAATTAAGGCTCCCAAGCGTGAAACGACCCGAGTTTGCACTACACTGCATAGCTTGGATTTATTTTTGATTGAGAACCCCAAAGCGAATGACAAAAAGGCTCTCATCACAATAACCTCTATTTTAACCCAAATTACTCAATTACAAACCACAAAAGCATAAGTTTGGACTAGGAAAAATGTATAAAATATGAGACTTATCAACTCCCCCACACTTAGCTTTTGCACTCCTGGGCAAAACACTTCAATTCAAAACAAGAGTAGGCCCAAATGAACAATGCAAGCATCAAGAATCACATTTGGCGATCATAATTTCATACTCACATCCAATCAATGCTCATGTCATATGCTAAGAGAACTTAGTAAATGGTGCAAGGACCAATCCAAATGAATGCTCAAGAAACTTCTTAAGTAAGAGTGTTTCACTCTAACTCTCAAGGACAATTTCACTCAACATCCACTTAACTATACTCTACTATATGCTTGTAATGGTTCTAAGCTCTCCACCACTAGTAGTAATGACACGAAAGATTAATAGGACTTTTATTAGATTGTAATATTAGAAAGGCAAATAAATAAAGGGTTAGATGCATGAATGTAAGGAGTGTATATAAGGAAAATAGAAATTAGAATAAACCAAATGCTTGCATAAAATTAAATGTATAGGAGTATAGAAGACAACTCCATGAAGCCCACTTATTCCAAACAACTCCATGAAGACCGTGTGTGCATTAGAGGATTCAACAACCTTATGAGAAGCTCTATTATTAATAACATGTAAATCATCATCAATTTTATCAACAAAATGCACATCATACAAGGAATAATCTTCATTAGGTTGCGTCATGCTCTCATACATGTTAAAATGCACAAAATAATCTCCTACACTCAATGGTAGAACCTTTCTTTATTTTAATTTAAGTATTAGCAGTTCTCATAAAAAGTATACTAAGAATTAATACACCTTCATTCATGCTTTCCTTAGACATATCTAAAACATAGAAATTTGCAGGAATGAGCAAGTTCTTAACCTTTACTAGCACATCCTCAAGCACCCAATATGGATATCTAATAGTATAATCCGCTAATTACAACATACACTAGTAGGCTTAAAAGTAGTGATACTTAGGGACTCATAAACTAACTTGGCATCATATTGATATTAGCTCCTAGGTCTAGTAAGACTTTTGGAATAGTAGTCCTTCCTATTGTGCAAGGTATAGTGAAACTCCTCGGGTCTTGACACTTGACGGGTAATTGGGTCTTAAAAAGTACACTAACATTAGAAGGTAGTTCGACAATCTCATTAGGCTTGAACTTCTTTTTATATTTACACAGATCTCTCAAAATCTTAGCATATTTAGGTTGAGAGGCCAAGTCAAGTAAAGGTACATTAACTTCTGACTTGCTAAACAGCTTAAACAAGTCATCATCTTTCCTATTAGAACTAGCTTTTTTCATGCCTTGAAGATAAGAATGTGGAAAGGGAAGTTCTTTAAGATTTACCTTATTACTTTTATTATAAGTAACTTCTTGAGTATGAGATTGACTCCTTTTAGCAGTTCTAACATCCTCTTTTCATTCACAAGTATGGTTGCTTTATTCTTTAAGATGCTCTTTCTCTTCATACTTTCAAATGAGGGTACATCTATAGAGGTTGGCTCTTAGAATTGCAAATCTACATTCAAC
>NW_021632172.1:0-54177 GCF_004799145.2 Neltuma alba | reverse complement strand
CAAATCATTCGGAGATGTGTACCAAATAAGAATTTTCAAGACATCCTGCATGCTTGCCACTCTCAAACTTGTGGAGGTCATTTTAGTGCTAACAAGACTGCAAGAAAAATATTGGAAGCTGGTTTGTATTGGCCTCACTCTTTAAAGACTCTTGAGTATTGCAAGAATTGTGATATTTGTCAAAGATTTGGTGGCCTAACTAAGAAACATGAATTACCCCAACACCCAATGCTTTTCTGTGAGGTGTTTGAAGTATGGGGTATTGATTTTATGGGCCCCTTTCTTCCTTCTATGGGTTTTACATACATTCTTCTTGCAGTTGATTACCTTTCAAGATGGGTAGAGGCCATAGCAACCAAAAAGAATGATGCTGCTACTGTTTTAAAATTTCTGAAAAATAACATCTTTTCTAGATTTGGCATTCCTAGAGCAGTAGTTAGTGATAATGGCACTCATTTTTGTAATAAATTGCTACAAGGGTTATTCACCAAGTACGGTGTGACACATAAGACATCCACACCTTATCATCCCCAAAGTAATGGGCAAGCTGAAAATGCAAATAGAGAAATCAAGAAGGTGTTGGAACGAATAGTTAAACCATCTAGGAAGGATTGGAGTGCCAGATTAGATGATGCTTTGTGGGCATATAGAACTGCATTTAAAACCCCAATAGGCATGTCTCCTTACAGATTGGTTTATGGTAAGATGTGTCACCTACCGGTTGAGATTGAACATAAGTCTCTTTGGGCTGTAAAAGCATGTAACCTTGATTTTGATTCTGCTGGTATGGAAAGATTATTGCAATTGCAGGAACTTGAAGAGTTGAGACTTGAAGCATATGAAAATTCCAGGTTCTATAAGGAGAAGACAAAGATGATTCATGACAAGCAAATCCTAAGGAAGACTTTCAAGGTTGGAGATAAAGTGTTGCTGTATAAAGCACGATTCACATTTAAACCTGGGAAGTTGAGCACTAGATGGGAAGGACCATACTTGGTCACTAAAGTTCACAAATTTGGCATGATAGAGCTGTTAGATGAGAAGAGCAGTAAGACTTTCAAGGTCAATGGTCACCTGCTCAAAATCTACAAGGAGAATTTTGATCCACCATAATTTCAGGTTGTCCCCTTCCTTACACACTTTAATCTGTGTTTATTTGATTATTATCATTCTTGAACTCCATTTTTGAGCAAGTGTGGGGGAGGGCATAACTAGTAGCAAGTGTAGGTTGTTTTTAGTTTGTTTTGAAGTATTCTGTTGTTTCTTTCCATTCCTTCCCTTACCAATTTTCCTTGCTATTTTGTTCAAATTTGCATTGAGGGCAATGCAAGGATCAAGTGTGGGGGAGTGAATGTTGTGTTTTTGTGTGTTCTGTGTCTTTTGTAGAAGAACCTCAGTTTTCAAAAACTTTTTGAAGGTTTAAGCTTGCTTCAGGATTTCTAATATTACATTTGTGACTGATTTGATTTAGAAATTAATATCTTGAAGTGAAATTTTCTAATGCATAAAGATTAAGCATGATGTGTTCTTTACCTGAGGTGAATGAATATGGAAGACAAGCCTAGTTGGAAGGATTCTTTGAGCCTTTATATTCATTTCTAGTGTGTGCATTCACTTAGTTCTTATACTCTCTAGAACTTGTCTTAGTTCTTAATCAAGACCACATGTAACATTAGTATTCTTGAACATGATTGAGGCATTCATTCAATTTAGCTACTTAGACCAAATGGCCAACCCCTGCATGATTTATCCCTTGTTACCCATTTGAGCCTTTTTAGCTGAATTTTTCCATTCATTTCACTCTCATTTATAAAACCTCTTTCCTACAAGGATGCATATTTCATTTCATTAATTCCTTTTAGAATTCACTAGCATTTTGATGGATTCAATTGATGGATTGATATGAGGAGATGCATACTTGAACTTGAAAGAAAAAAAAAACAACAAAGAAAAGAAGAAACATGCGAATGTAAAAAGAAAAAAAAACAAAAAGAGAAAGAGAATAGAAAAGTTGAAAAGAAATAAAAAGGCAAGAAAAGAAAAGAAAGTGGGAATAAAAGCACCTTTATAGCTTTAGACTTCAAGATCAAGAAGTCAAATCCTCAATTGAATATTACTAATGCTATTGAATTCTACACATTGATTCACATATTATCTCTATCCTTCTATGCATCCTTGTGCATTTCTTCTCATCCCTTACATTACAAGCCACAAAAGTCCTCTTGATTCTTGAGTACTTATGTATTTAAGTGGTGGAGAGGTAGAGCTATTACAAGCATATGGTAGAGCATTTGAATAAGTGAATTGAGTGAAAGAACCTTTGATACTTGTTAGTTGAGTGATACACTAATTCCCTTGTGTGGTCTTCTATATCTTATTCACTTGGATTGAATTACATATCATTGCTTGATTTCTTGCATTAGAATGTTCCATGGATGGATATTGGTTGAAGAATCATTGTTGGTTGCAGTTGTAACCTGAACTTTTGAGCTTGCTTATTCCTTTCTCGCATCCTTCTCTTTCACAATAAGTTTAAACTTGATTTGCCCAGGAGTGCAAAAGCTAAGTGTGGGGGAGTTGATAAGTCTCATTATTTACATACATTTCTAGCCCTAAACACATACTTTTGCGTCTATATTTACATACTTTGGGCATAATTAAGTTCTATTGTGTATAAGAGTTGGTGAGAAGAATTATGAGGTTTTGCAAGTGTTTTTACATGTTTTTATATGATTTTATTTGTGTGTACTTTTGATCCCTGCTTTGGCATGAATTTCAGGAAGTTTCAGTAGCATTTTCGCCATTCTGTCTAAGGCGCCACGGCTGATTTGGGAAGGCGCCACGGCGGATTTCCAAGGTACTCTCGGTGAAAAGCGCCGCGGCGGATGGACTAAGGCGCCACGGCGGATGGAGGTTTTCATGAAGCTCAGGATCATTAATCAAAACGACGCCGTACAGGACAGGAGCCGCGGCGGATTGACTGAGGCGCCGCGGCGGATGACCGAAATTTCCAGATTTAAAAGCTGAAGTCGCGCGCTTCAACGGCAGAGCAGATTTCAGTTACCCATTCTCCCTCCAGCCGCGAATTTCTTGCTCTCTCCACCCTCTCTCATTTCTCTCTTCCATTTTCGTCCAATTCCATCAATTTCCACCGATCAACCATGGGTCTTTCATCAATTCTTGCTGTTTCTACCCTAATCCAGAGTATGAGTAGTTGAATTTCCAAGTTCTGCTAGCAATGAAGCTGACCTGAGTTCATGGAGCTAAACAGGGAGTCATTTCAGATCTACTTTCTACCTTCTATTCTAAGAGTCATTTGTTTCAGTTGAACAATTGTGATTAGAATGAAGATTGAGTTATTAGATTTATGTTTCTTGGAATTTAGATCTGATTGAACATTCAGATGTGAGTTTTGTCCTTTAGTTCAGTTGAATAGAGGATTCTCTGTTGATTTGTAAATCTAATTCGTTTTACTTGGACTGTTGTTCTGTAAATCTGAATTTTGGTTGAATATATTGATGATTCACAGTTGTGGTCATTCTTAGAGAATTGCAACTTGCTTCTCAAGTGTTCTTGTCAATTGATTTTCCTTCTCATAGATCAAAATAATGAATCTAGTAAGATAGTTGTTTCTGATCTATGTTAAGAGAGATTTGAGCAGTAGCTGAATCTATCCATTTAATTGACACTAAGAGACTCCAAATTATAAGATTGAACAAGGAAGGTTGGATAAATTGCTAGGGGAACTACTATCTCTCATCTGAATCTCATTTGCAATTTACCTTTCATTAGATTTGTTTCTTGTTTTGATTTCTCTTTTTCTGAACTAAAGCTCTCATCTTGGTAATTTGATAATTAATAGTGAATTGTTAAGAATTGAAATACAACTTAAGGCTCCTTGTGAAGAATGACCTAGGTAGTGCCTCACTTGCTGCATTTTCCCTAGTAAAACTTTGATTACCTAGCGACAAGGTTTATCACTTTGTTAAATAACTTTAATCTATTGGGAAGTCTGATCCACTATATTAGGACCTCCAAAACTTCAAGTAAATCTCGGGTCTTAGTCTGGAGCCATACTGCTTAGGACACTCGGTAACAACTTCCTTAACTTGTATCTTACATGATCTGCTAGACTTAGTGCATTCTTGCCAAAATGGCTAACATGTCTGGCTTTTGCACTTTCTTACATTACTTCCCAGGGTCACACTTTCTTTGGGCTATTCTTGCCTGAAACACTTAACTAGACAGTGTTAATGGGAAACTGAGGCACTAATTCTGATAGGCTCACCCTGGTACTTTGGTTTTTTTTTAGACCCCTTTCCTGAGTCGGGTCTATCTTTAGTCGGGTCTTTTTAGCTTACATTCTTGTCTCTTGCCTCATCTTAAGGATCTATCTATCAATATTTAGCCTGTCACTGTAACACATGGTTCTTCCTGTATCTAGAGCTAGCCTGAATGTCTCTTTTTCAAGTCTTATGGCTCTAACTCCTCTAACTTTGGCTTTCCTTTGCTAATCGGAAGGAAATTGAATCCAGCCTAATTAATGATAAGGTTTTCTAGAAGGAAGTCGTGGGTACTCTCTCAGTATCGGTTTACAACCGAAGGAGGTTTCCATATCCTCAACTTATCCCTGGTCTTTATCTTCCCAAAGTGGTACCATGCTCTTAAGATTTCTGGGAGACTTTTGACCATAGGACTAAGTATAGGCACCTCCTCTCAGTTGGTCACCTAACTGATAATTGCCCAAAACTGTTCCGAGAACCATTACATTCTCTCAGACTTTCTGTCAATTCCCTAGGCCGCCTTTTTATCTCTTTAGGTGCCTAAGCCAATCTGTCTTAGGAGTTCTCTTATTCCTTCAGCTGCTCTTACCGTTTCTTACTATTTTAGAACGGTGCAGAGAGAAGACTTATACAACTTCTCTTTCCTCTACTTTACCTTTTAGTTGGAGCGTACTCTAACATGCATAATGCTTAGCATTTCAAATGCAAGGAGTGCAAGCTCTTACTGGTTGCTATGTCTATAGCGTGCCGACGAGGCATCTCATCCCTAAAAGGGGAGCTTCTTTTCTGTTCGCAGTTGCTTTTGGGAGTCATAGGGAGAGGTCTTTAACATTCTTCCTCTTTCTACTTGCTCTAGTACTCTGCTAAGCTTAGGTACATCTAAGCCTAGCTTCGTGCTTGGCTAGTCATACTTCCATTGGGTAAGGTCAACTCCGCTTGCCTTGCCTCGGTTGCTTCCCTTTCCTACTCGTATAGGGTACCCTGCTCAATCTTGAGCAACGTAAATTCTAACTTGGAGGACCAACTCCCATTCTCTCTAGGAAGATCCCTGGCCAAGAACTTATCCCTTGAAAAGGGTACCTCTCAACTTAAACCCCAAGCAATTGAGTATTTCTTAATATTAAGGGGAACATGCCAACATCTAAGCTCATTCCCTGCATAGCTATCTGTCTCGTCCTCTTCTTCTTGATCCTTAAGACATTTCCTTAGGGCTTTCCATCTGGACCTCACTATCTCAAAGTTCCTATTTATCTATTCCAGGATTTGAGATAGCTACTCTATCATGGTGCCCTAGTTCTAACGAGGCTGTAACAATTTATCTAGCTTAGGTTGCCACTTACACCTTCTTAATGGGGTATAGACTCAACCCCTAACTGTGTCATTCAACTTCTCATCATTACTCTTTCTCTTGAGGGGGAATATGATAATTCTAATTAGTGGTCACTGCTCTCTTTCTAATTTCTACTTATCTTACTCTTTGCAACCTCTGAGAGTCGTTGTGTCTTGTTGAGATACCACCTCAACATCTGAGAGTTATCGTGTTTGTTCATCATGACTAAAACCCTTGTTTACAGTGACAAAAGTTACCACCTCTTCTGGTAATCACTTCCGTATTTGTTCATCGCCATTAACTCTCTTGGTTTATTATGACGAAACACACTTTTCTCTTAACCTCTGCTAGTCTCATGTAGCTTCGCTCATCATACTATTGCCTGTCCAGGCTTCTGTCATTAAGTTTAACCTAACTTTCGGATTTACTCCATTCCTCTTGGGGTAGGGTCAGGGTTTTGTCCTTGCCATTATGGGACAACAACTAACTCAATCCAATTACCCCATCAACTTCATAGCAGGCATACATATCAAGCCTAAGGTAATATGATAGTGTTCACAACCAACTCTACAGTTTAAGCACACATCAGATGTAACTGTCCTCTTTTGTGTTGGTATGGACACATACATGTCATAAGGCAATGCGTTCATAATCAAGCCAAGTCTTTTAGTTTAAGTATGCAAAATAAAAGAATGACTAGCACCCTAATTAAACATTGCAATCATTGGGGAGTTGTTAAGAATGATCATTCCTTAGATCATTTCCAGAGACTTTCAGGCTTCCTCTCCTGTGATGACAAATACTCGTCCTTAGGTGCGTGACCTTGCCTTTTCCGTATTCTGTGAGCATTCTTTCAAGAAGTGTCCAGGCTCACTATAACTGTAGCAGACATTCTATCTAGCCATACATGGTTTATTACTCTGACTCTTACCACAAGTTGGCATTCCTTGCCATTTAAGGGCTTATCTCCCTTTTTACTCTTTCGGTTGCCCTATGGCCTCTTTCTCTTCCTGTTAGCATCAGAAAAAGTGCCACCCTGATCTCCTTTCTCGAACTTGGGAGTAGGCTCAATCATCAAATGATGGTTCAAGCCATTCTCTGTAATTCGGCAAGTCTCAATTGCCTTGTTGAAGTGCTCGAACTGCCTGGGAGCAATCATCTCCCTTTAGGACTGCTTTAGTCCTCTGACCATCTTTTTGGTCATCTATCTTCTATCATTTTGGTAACGCTAGTAACTGAAATAGTGTGTGAGACGTCTAACTTAGCTAAGTACTCTTCAAATGACTCGTTATTCCTCTACTTCCTTTTCGCCCCTAATTGACCTCAGGAATACTTTTCGTAAAACTACTCCAGGAACACTTCCTATGTTACTCTTGTGTTCCGAGCATCCAGAAGAATCTTGGTATTCTTCCACTAATGATCATCATCCTTTTCTAGTTGGTAAATAGCCATTTGGGCTTTCTGCTTAGTCGGACAATCCAGAACTTGGAAAATCTTTTCCAAGTAGATAATCCAATCTTCTGCTACTTGAATGTCAAACACTCCATCGAAGGATGGTGAATTGTGCTTGCAAAAGCTAGTCATCCACTGCTGGATGCTGTCTTTGTCGGGGTCTATTGCTGGTATTGCCGGTCTGGGCAATTGTCCCGTTGCTTGCGCTGCTGAGCTTTCTTCCTCTGGATGCCTCCTATTGAGGTTAGCCACTGCCACTGCTACTGTTGCTATTATTACAGCGTCTTTGTTGTTCCTGGCTAGCTTGTGCTGCCCTCAACCCTTTAATAGCCTTCTATTGCTATTCTAAGCAATCCAAAATTAATCGTAGCAGATCGGAAGGGACCTTTATGTCGTGTCTTGAGGGTTTCTCCGGTGAAGCGTTTCATCAGTTCTAACTAATACACTAACTAAAAGGATAGCATGTCCGAGGAACAAGAAATAAACATCATGCTTGGATATCATTTAACAACATAAGCATTCATAATACAACATTCAAGCATCAGTCATAGCAATATAGTTCAATATACATAGCCATCTTACAAACATACATAGTCATTAAACATGCCAGACTAACTTACTACGGTTAGCTGTAACAATACAAGTCCTACATCAATTTTACGAGGATCTGACTATCTAAAAATAGTGAATCTTAACAAAGTTTTCAAGGTGCTGGATGTAATCCTCAACACCTAAATCCACTATCTGATTCAGGTGATAGAACTGATATACCTAGAAGGGTAGATATGGAAGCATGTCTGTCATCATAAAAATCTAGTCCTTGGTGTCTAGATAAGGGTTACCCAGTCCACGAGTCTGATATAACACCTTCACTCCCTGAAGGTATTATAGGTAAATGTTTGGGTCTTGCTCATCATTATCTTTCCTGATATGTCGACCCAAGAATTCCAACTTCTCTCTCAATTGATCCTGACTACGGATCTTATGCTTAGTTGGAACAGGGATAGGTACTCTGGGTGTTAGGGGTATCCCTGGCTTGGTACTAGGTTCGGGGATGTCACTTGGGTGTACACTTAAGGTAACAAGCTATCTGCAAGACTGAATGTCACAACTAGGGTCTACTGGTTCCTAATACATATCAATTGTGGGGTCCACTGGGTTACTAGGTCTAGGAAGGTTTATTAAATCCTCAACAGTAACCCCTAAAAGATTAGCCCCATACTCTTGATAATTGTTGGACTCTTTTGTGGAGTATCCTGGGCTAGCAGTCCCCATAGTCCATCCTATCGGATTCTCTTTAGTGAGATCAGTTATGTTAGCATCCCAATCATTAACCGACTTCTCAGATCTTGCATCCCAATCCATTGTGTTTTCCATCACAACTCCTGCAACAATATGTCAATTTTCCTTTTAACTGACATATTAACTAAGCAGAACGTTCTACCTGTGCCAGAACCTCTGCTCTGATACCAAAAATGTCACACCTTACTATTGGATCTATTTAGTATTTAATCAAAACTATTTTAGACCACATTGGATGGTCTTGGGCTCAAAAATTCATAAAAAACGCTGATTTTCAGATTTTTATTGTTCATCAGGAAAAAAATCAGTTTTCTAGGAAAAAAAATTCTATTTAAATCCCTTTAAGTTCTCTTTCAAAAAAAAAAAGCTTATGAACCAATTCCATTTGAAAAAGCATCAGCATTTTGTGAAATTCACCTCTGTCCATTTGGCAAAAATCCTTTTTCCAGATTCTGAACCTTAACTTTGAAAAATCATTAAAAATCGTGTAGTTGTCCATTTTTAATGTGCTTCATATCAATTTGAAGCTCAAGATGTCAACTCTAAGAATACTAAATTTTATGCAGAGATTCATTCGGTAACTTAATGAAACGTGGCTCTAAACTAACGTCCTGCTTAGGGATTACAGCACCAAACATTGATATTTATACATAACCAAATGTCCACGAATTTTTATGGTGCAACACCATAATTTAGCCTCCGATCTGTAGCTTGCTCTTGAGAGTTTCAGGCCCTAAAATGTTACATTATATTTGGGGGATGAGATTTTGAGAAATCCCAGTAGCAAGACCAATTAACCAAAACATTAACATGCATCAAGTACAAGCATTTCAAACTTTTGCTATTAATAGGGAACTACTTTACCTTATCATGTAGAGCACTATGACATGCTATAGCCAAGGCACATAAAGCAAGGAGTATAGCTACACAATCATCCTCATCATTTAGTTCAACCACATAATAGCACATGAAATTGCATAGCAATCAATGCAACATTCAACATTAAGGTCAATTAAATCTTACTACCTTAATCCAATGCTCTTTGATTTTCTTGTCCTTCTTTCTTGCTTCCTCAAATGCCAAATCCTAACATGGCAATCCAAAAATGGAAGCAAGAATCATCAACCGTTCCTTATAAAAATCAATAACATAATTCAAGTAACTCCTAAACCCCTTCAAGCTTCTATCTTTGTTCTTGAATTTTTAGAGTTGGTTTCCATAAACCCTAAAAATTCCCTCTTGACCTTTTCCTACATGGTTTTTCATGTAGATTCCAAATATCTACTTAGATTTAAGAAAATAAAACTTTCTCTTTCAGTTTCAGCTTGGCCGAACCATTAGGGTTCCTTATCCAAAAATTGTAACTTTGATTCTATGGCTTCCAACACTTGTTCTGTAGGTTTACCCTACACCATTTTTCATTTTGAACACAATGGAAGCCTCAAAAATTTGAAAAACACATCCTAGGGTCTAGATCTAGATTTGGTTGAAATGAAACTCAAGCAACATGGCAAAGAAAACACTTCAAAATCAACTTAAAACCATTTGTAATCACTAGGATCTAACATGCTTTGAAGTGTTCTTGCAAGATTGAACCATAAAACTTCCTCCTCTATAATATATATATATATGTTTCGTCCAGCATCAAAAGAGAAGGGAAGCTATGATTTTCAACTATACAACTCAAGCAAACAAGGTGGAGAACAACTTAAGAACAAAAACTAACCTTGAAGCTTGGTTGGTTGATCAAAGTTGATGGCTTTCCCTTGATTTCCACTTGAAACTCTCTCTTTTCTCTCTTGCTCTCACCTTGGCCGAACCATAATCAGATTTAGGGGGAAGGAAGAGCTCATTAATGAACCAAAAATATCCCACCAACCATCATTAATGCCATGCCAAGTGTCATAAGCCTACCTAGTCTTAATCCTCTCTCTTAATTAACTTAAATCATAATGTAATTAAATTCCAAAGTCAAGATCCTCTCCATTAGTAGATTGACACTTGGAAAGCTTTAATTATCATCCATTGAAGGCTTGACAAGTGGCAACTTGTGGGCCAAGTAAAGTGCAAGACTCTGATTAACACTTTATCGGTGCACTTTTACTCCGGATTTAACTTCTTTTCTATAATTACAGTGCTCTGGCCTCTGTAATTATTTTCTGTCAGATCTATAAATTATTCTCCTCATTTTTATCTTCCCAAATTGTCCTCTTTGTCTCAATTTTAATTCCCCAATAATTAAATAAAAAGGGAAACTATTTTCCTTCTCTTTAGTGATTTTTTTCCTTTTTTCAAAGGAATTGGGAAAAATCTTGGATACTTGAGGGCCTTCTTTTAATTTCATAATCTCTTATAATTCCTTGGGATATCGTAGGAATTTTCTTAGGATTTTATTCTCCTTAAAAATATTTATTTGGAATTTTCCAAATAAAGGACCTTAAGCTAGCTTAAATCGCCCTTAAATTCCCTTGTAATTTCTCTAAGGGCAATTTGGTCATAAAACAAATTTTACAATCCCATATAATTCTCAACAAATATTGTCCTTATTTTTTCTTAATTTTCTAAGGCTTGGAAATATTTTTCCATAATTACTCTTGACCAATTTTCCTTAATTAGTCAAACTTTTCATAATTGGCTTGGAAAACTATAATAATTATTTTCCACCAAAATTCTTCTATTTCTTCTTGTCATTTTTGACCCTTAACTATTTAAGAATATCCCTATTCCTAAATGTCATATTACTGGATGTGACAATATCTCCTTTCTTTCCTTCATTGACTAGAACAGAATTGAGCTCAATCTAATCAACAATAGAGGTGTTTGGAACAAGTCAAGGGTACTCTCTCTATATTAGTCCATCGCTAAAGGAGATTTTAGTATCTTAAACTCATCTCTGGTCAATGTCTTCCCAAAGAGGTACTGTACTCTTACCCTTATGGCTCAGCTACTTTCTCTTAGGCTTGGTCTACTATGACCTCAAGAGCTACTGCGCTTTACTGTAAGCCTCTTTAGGATCTATCATGACCCTGGAATACTATCATCAATCTAAGCCATTTTAGGATCTCTAGGAGACTCTAGACCATATAGTTGAGTAATATAATAAGTCACCTCCACTCAGCTAGTAACTTTACTGATTATTCCCCAAGACTGATCACAGATATCAGTATTGTCTTCTTAGGCCTTACTCAATCCTCTCCATCAACTCCTGGAATTCTTAGCCTTTCCATATTTCTTTAGCCCTTAGTTTTAGCTTCCTTATGCCACTTTCCTTTTCTTGTGCCTTTCGAATGCTTAGGCACCGGCTCATCTCTAGAGCCTATTAGCTTGCCATCATATCAATGCTAGCCTGCCTTGTCTTAGGACTCTGTAGTCCTTACTGTCTCTTAATAATTCAAACAACATCGGGAGAGGACTTATATCATCACATTCTCATTATCCTTTAGTATTCCATAGTACCCTATTAAGCTTAAGGAGCATTTGTTTGCATATCATGCTTCTATTGTCTTAACCAATTTCACTCTCTCTCTTTGGGGTACGGTCCATCCTATGCCTTGCCTCGACTGCTTTTGCTTTTCTTATGGGAGGACAGATTACTCTTCCAGAGCATCGTCAACTCAGCCACTTACTTTCTGTTTCATTCCTTCAGAGGATAGCTTACTCTTACTAGAGCAGCGTCACTCTGATTTGGAGAACCACTTCCCAATCTTAGAGAGGTACTTCATAGTCAAGACTTTCCTTATATGCAATCTCTGTCAAGGTACATTCCTTGAATACTATATCCCTATCAAAAGGAGCCTCTCTACTGGATTACTTAATCTTATAGGCAGTGGCCTCTATCTATAGGAATCTCATTCCTTGGATTCCTTAATGGCCTAAGTTACATGGTTGCACGCTCTTGGATGCCTTAAGGACATAAAAGAGTATTGTTGAAGAGAGCCTTTCGTCGTTTGCTTTGGGGTTCTCACTCAAAAATAAATCCAAGCTATGCAGTATAATGCAAACTCGGGTCGTTTCACGCTTGGGAGCCTTAATTAATTACCTAAGTTAGACTCAATGCCATGCAAAGTAATGAAAAGGGATTTTTGGGTTTTTAACATTTAAATGAATGGTGCCTAAACTGAATGCAATGAAAAAAAATCTAAGATACTATGTTTTTGGAGTTTTTAAGATAATAATGATGTAATGGAAATGATTGATAAGAAATCTCTTGAAAATGGTTTTGATGGCAATCATACTTCACTTAAATATTGGGAGTTTCATAAATCCATTAGGTTTTCTTAATAAGCACCTCATTAACTTAATGAGTCCAAAGCTTTCATTAATGAACTCATTAATGAAAACTTTGTTTAGCTTCCCTAATGTGTAAATTTGGAATGATCATGCAATTGCTCAATGTAACACACAATCAACTCAGTACCGAAACATAACCATGTAAGATAGGAGAGAATCATGAGAGTTACAATAAGCATATATGCAACTACATATATTTAAGCACAATGTTCAACATCAATCAATCCAAATTACAAAAGTTAATCACTAACCAATGATTACAGAATTAACCTAAGTGTCTAACTAAAACTTTACAACTCCTATACCTAGGAAATTGTAAACACATAGCTAGAAACTAAAGATTAAAACTAAAACTCCCCTTTGAAGCTTGGAAACTCATGCTACTCCACCATCTTCAAGAGTTGGAAAGCTTAGCTCATCATAGCCTTGGAATCAGCTCCAACCAGAGGTAGATCTTCAGCCATAACAGTAAGGAGATGAAGGAAATGAAAATGGATGAAGAAGAAGTGCAGGAAAATGGAAGGTGAAGAAGATGGAGATGGAGGATTAGGGTTCTGTGGGAAAGATGAGAAGAGATGATGATAGAAAACATAAGTGGTGGCTCTCTCCTTATGTCTCACCTCACCCATACCCAAAATAGGGTTTCTAACCCGAAAACTGCGTGTATGGGTCGGTTCCTGGGGGTGGGTAGGTCAGAATTTCCCGAAATGGTCGGGTCTGAAATTTGCTGATACGAGGGGTTCGCCGCAGCGAACCATGGCACAGACTTTGCTTCTAGACAGACGATGTTCGCCGCGGCGAACTGAGGCAGAGGCTCCTCTCCTGCTTCTTGTGCCTTGTGTCACACCTTACTTATATAGTACCTTAGCATTCATTTAGAACCATTTCAGACCATATTGGATGGTCTTACACTTAAAAATTTCAATCTGGACGTTAATTTTCGGAAAATTACTGTTCACTTTCCAGTTTTTAGATTACAGGTCCAACTTTGAAAAATCATAACTAATTCTAAAAAGATTGTATGGAGGTGTTCCAAAATTATACGGAAAGCTCTTTCAATGCTCTTTAAGGGAAAAATATTCAACTGAACTCATCATCACTAAAAACGTACAGTTTATTGGATTAAAATTTCTATTCATTTGGTAAAATCTGGACTTTTCAGATTCTGCGCCTTAACTTTGAAAATTCATATCTCATTGTATACACATCCAAATGATGTGATTTACCACTCATTTTAAAGCTTGGGATATGCATTATAATTTTACCAAATCTCGTGATTTAACTCATTCATTTGATAGGTCAAACTGAAGCTTAAAACTAACTGCTTCAGGACCTACGTTTTATCCTTTAATATCTCCTTACTTTAATTCTTTTTATTTCTTTGACATACATAGCATGGGCTTAATCTTTCTCATTCATACTCATATACTTTCATTCATGCCATAAACATCCTAAGCATATACATTGAAGTAATGGCATTCATAACATAATTTATAGCATAGGAGAATTATACATTGAATATTAATATCATTCATTTGCATTAATAATTCTCCACTTCTTCTCCTTGCTTCTCATGCCATTAGTGCCCATCATTGATTGACCTAAATGGTTGGTTAGAGAGGGGGTGAGATTCAGGGGAATCTCAGTAGCAAACAATACCACATAATCATGCTAGATGGATGCTAATGCACTACACGCAACTTGTTTATTCTCTTGTTAATTAGTGACATACTAGCATGCTCAAAGCTAACTTCTTGATGCATGGCCATGGAGACATAATCTACTCATCATGAATAGCAATTACAGCAGCTAAAACATGTCACAATAACATGCAAATAACATGTACACAGCAACACACAAGCATACCACATCAAGCAATGACAATAGGTAAGTTCACTACCTTGCACCTCAAGCCTTCCTCTTACTTTTCCTTTGACTCCCTTGACTTTCCAACCATGTTAGCTTTTGGTCAACATCATCAAACATCCTCTTGGATGTTCCAAAGGTCCTAAACATAGTCATAATGATCATACAATCTGTTAGGACCACTAGATTACATAAAGTTCAAAGCTAGCTCTCTTGAACCTCAACCCTTTCTCTTAGTCTTAGGGTTTTCTTTTTAGCTTTTCTAACATAAATCTCATCATTTCCCATCCTTATGATCCATTTCTTGTCAATTAGGACCACTTTAGATGGCTTTAGATTCAAGAATATTAAATCTGGAAATTTTGGTTCGCGGGTACTGTTCACGCAGAATCTCCAGAATTTTTGATCAACTTTCAAAATTCATAATTAAATCTATAAAAATCCAAATTGAGTGCTTCCAAGTCTCACTAAAAGCTAATTAAGTTAGATTTAAAGGAAAAATAGTTTCAGGAACCAATTATACGCTGAACAGCACCGGAATTGTACGGAAATCGACACTCTTCTAAAAGTTCAACACTTTTTCCAGATTTCAATCTCTAACTTTGAAAAATCACCATAAATCGTACACATATCCAAATGAAGTGTTCTATCCATGGATTTAAAGCTCACAGAGTTTACTTTAAGCATACAAAATTTCAGAATCAGATACGCACATTAACTAATTCGAAATAGGTATCAAATCAGATGCTACAGCCACCACATACCTTGATCTTGAAGCTTGAACTTTGTTCCTTCTTCTTGGCCTTCACCCCTACGTTTTTCTCTCTAAATTTTGGCAGAGTTTCCCCTCTTAAACTCATGTTGGCTGAAAATATGAAGGGGAAGAGGCTCTATTTATAGCCAAAAAAGTTGGCTTGAATGGACCAAAATGCCTTTGGTGGCTAATAGAAAGGGTAAGGGCAAATTTGAAAGTTCAAGTGGACTTTTGCATCATCATTGCATCATCTTATTACATCATGCTTACCTCAACCTTCTAGAAGATGCCAAGTGTCATGAAAGTTGTGGAGGAGATGGGAGATTAGATCCTAACCGTTGGATCAAACTTGTTTTATAAGCTTCCTCCGAATTTACTTGGCCCACGTTTCTCCGGCTTTCTTTATGGCCTTTCGGAGCTCAGAAAATTGTTCTATCTACTTTATAAATTTCCTTTAATTCTAGAGAATATCTATGAATTTTCTTAGGCCATAACACTTCCTTTAAACCTTGCATAAAAATTCATTTACCAAAATGCCCTTTTATCGGTAAAACCGGCTCTTTAATTTATTAAAGCCACTCCATTGGCCTTTTGGTTGCGGGACTAATTTTATAAATTAGTACAACCTTTCAAACATTTAACCTCATTTTTGTATACATTTTTGAGGTCTCTTGCTATTTTAAATAATTACCTCACATGGTATACTTTTTACCAATAATAACCTCATAAATTCCGTTGAAGCTGCTTCAGGGGTATTTTCATCTTTTCTCTTCATAGAAGAGCCTTAGAATATTATTTCCCATTTTCTAGGATTTTCTTAGAATTTTCTGTACCCTCTTCCACTTTTACCCCTGTTGGTCATAACTTTCAGAATTTACAGTTTAGTCCCTGATTGGACTTAACTTCATATAATCCTCTCTTTGAGGCTTCTAACTCAACCTTTTGCCTATATCTAGTCTCTTTTCTCTCTCTGGGCCTTCGAGACTTTACTGGAGCCTCTAACTTTATTACATTTTAGCCCCTTAAAATTTTTATTTTGCAGTTTAGTCCGTGAAACTACTTTGACTTCCTTTCTCATCTTTGGAACTTCTGCTAAAAAGGGGTCTGATAGCCTATCTAATTCAAGCTATTACTGGTACTTCTAGGCCTAAAACTTTGGATGTTACACCTTGAGTCATTCAATTCTGGCCTCAATCTCTAGTGTCCTATAATAAAAAGCAATAAATTAAAGTATCAATTGTCCTAGAAATCAATTGAATACAATTAATAACCAATTATGACAATTTTATCCTAAAAAAGACACTAACTTAAAGTAAGGACTCTTAATCTAAATTAAGCACAATTATCATTAAAAAGGGCCAGAAAATACCACAAAATCATGGATAATGTAATAAAAAGATAATAAAAACTTGAGCTCAATCAAATTCCCCCACACTTAGACCTTTGTACTCCTGGACAAAGCTCAAGAATAATTCACAGAGATACTAGCACAAAGAGAAACACTACCATGCTTAAAGATGAAAGCAGAAGATTAGTAAGAAACTCTCACAGGGTTTGACATTAGTAAAACAAGGATATGCTAGGAAAAGGAACACAATGGACAATTAACTCAAAAGATTGATTAAAAGAGATCTATCTCACAGATAAGTGTTTCGCTCTAAACTCACTTGTTTTGGGATTATTTCACTCTAAATCTACTCAATTCAACTTCTACCATAGGCTTGTAATAATTCTACCTCTCTACCACGGGAAACAACTTTGCAAATCAAGAGGACTTTAGGGGTTAGAATTGGGAATGAAGGCCAATCGAAATGAATAGAATGAGAATGAAAATGGAAGTGAGTACAAGCATACAAATTATTAAGACAAAATTAATCTAAATAAAAGCAAGGGGAGAAGCTACTTAATTTTTGTTTTATAATAATAATTTTTTATATCTTTATCCTTTCTTTTCTTTTCTTTTCTTTTTCTTTTTCTTTTTTACAAAATAATTGCATGCATGTACTCAAGATGAATGTCCAAAGGGGTTTACAATGGTAAAGTGATTGGGTTTGTGTTTGGGAAACGAGGATTTGAAATTGAATGCCTCTATCATATTTACAAAAATTGATTCACTAAGCTTCGATTAAGAATTAAAACAAGTTCTAGAGAAATATGAAATAAGCAGATTCACTCAATTTAATAACTTTAGGCCTAAAAATCCTTCCAACAAGGCTAAAATCTCAATTAATCAATCTCAAGGGTTAACAACCACATAGTCATAATTTCAAAGCATATCATCATTTACTATCTGTCAAAAACATGAAAATAACTAGCCCAAGTTCAACCCTCATTTAAAAGCATAGGAAGCTTTCTAAAAGCACTAGTACAATTTGAACTTTTCCAATAATTTTAAAAGAGATGCAGGAGCATAAAGAATCTAAGCTAGGAAAAATTTCTGAAGACCAGCTGAAATTACAAAGAATTTATTATTTAAATAAATTTTTTTTTAAGGGGGTCGCCGTGGCGAAGGCTCATAGAGAGCCAAACCTGGAGAAAGGCCCTGCTTCGCCGCGGCGAAACATAAGTTGGCCGCGGCGAAGTGTGGCAGAGAGCTACATTAACGTGATAAAAAGGGGCTTCGCCGCGGCGAAGGCAAATGTTTGCCGCGGCAAAGGGTAGCAGAAAGCAAAATCCTGTGCAATTTCAACTCTTCAGTAATCCAAGTTCAAAATATTCACAATTCAACCAATTTATCAGTTCAAAAACACCTCAAAATCACATAGATGCATGGATGCATGAGAATTATTTGCTAAAATCCACAATAGGTCCCTCCCCCACACTTAAACACAACATTGTCCTCAATGTGTGAACAATGTGAATCAATGACAGCAAATACCAGAAATGAAGTGTAGGGGTGAAAATAAAGCAAAGATCATAACAAACCAATGAGAAAGCATCCATCTAAATAAGTTCAAAACTAAAGGAGCACAAAAAAGGTTAAGAAATATCCAGCCTCAGACCAATAGAACAACAGAACAAATGAAACAAAAGAAAACAACAGAAACACAGAGACTAAAAACTAAAGCTGCTGCCCAGGATCATCTGCCCCGGACTTTGACAATCCTACACCCGATGTGCCTGCTCCGTCCATACCCATACTGCTCTGTGGCTCCTCCTCCTTAGCTGGTAAGGCAAAGTTCAACCGGTCCGCGATCAAGGCATCAATACGGCGGCGGTAGTGACGATCTCGCTCATACAATGTATCACGGTCCTTTTGCCGCTTAATCTCCCAGAGTAGTGTAATGCGTAACTGGTGAACATCCTCGGACAGCTCATCAATGCCATCAGCAAGTGCGTCTAAAGTGACTGGCTGGGAAGGCTCAGGAGCATCTTGGCCTTTCTCGGCTGGCTCAGCAGCTGCCTGGCCGGCACCAACATCATAAACAGGATGGATAGGAGGATAGGGTCCAATAGTAGGCTATTTGAGGTGCTCATACCGGAAGAGGGGTGCAGGTTCGAAATAGCTGTCATTATCAAATTCAGGCACCCCGCACGCGCGGTAAATGTCAGTGATAAGGTGGGGAAAAATGATGCTATTGGTGAGTTTGGGGGTGTTGACGGAATCGTAGAGGGCTGATTGGATAGTTTCAGCTACATCGAAAGTTTTTCCGGTCATGAGGAGATAAACGCAAAAGGCTTGGCGTTTAGGAAGGTTCTGGAGATGGGAAGTGGGTAAGATGTTGTTGCAGACCAGGTGCAGCCACGGCCTCGTCTCAGGCCAAAAATCGGAGCGTTTCAAGTAAAGCTCAGCATTGCGGGGACGATGCCAAGTGGCACCATCCCGGCACAGGATCTGGACAATTTCATCAAAAGGGTAATTATCTCTGTAATGCGAATAGTGGGAATGACGAACCTCAGGAAGGCGATAGTGGTGAGATATGTTATCTGTGGTGAAGGAGTAATTCACACGATGGTCGCAGAACACGATGGATAACATGCCATTAAGGCGGGCGTAGGTGTAAAAGTGGCGGACGAAGGCATCATTACCCATTTCTCGTGGGCGAACCAATTCAGTCAATTGGGATTCCCGGAGTTGTTGGACAAAGGGGTTGTCTGGTGGGTCAAGAGGAAAGGGTCTCTCCTTAAGGAGGGGGCACTGGTCTAGTAACTTATAAAGGTTGTCATAAGACAAGTCTTCCTCTGAGTCAGAGTCAAACGTGAGTAAGGGTTCAGGGTGTTTGGTACGAGGCATTGTCCTGTAGCAATAAACAACAAAAACACTAAACACAGAACAAACAACCACAACCTAAAGAACCCAGAAAAAACCAAAATTACAACCTAAACAGTAGCAAATGGTTATATAATGATTCATAGGTTTTCAGAGGATCAAAAACTTTAAGAATTAAGTAAAGAGATTAAAGAAAAACACAATGTACCATGAATCATTAGATAACCTACAAGCTATGTAACTATAATCTAACAACAAAATAACCCAACCCAACAACACAATACCAGAACAAACAAGCTAATTAACAACTAAACAAAAATAAAAGACAAGAAAGAACAAAGGAAGAGAGAAAACATACCAAGAGGGGGAGAGAATAGGTGCGCACGGCAGAGGAAGAGAAGGAGGGAACGGGAAATTGGAAGAGATAAGGGAGAAGAGAAGAGAGGGGGAAGGTGACTGAGAGGGATAAGGAGAGGGAGGGGTTCAAATAGTTGAGGAAAGGGAGAAGTCGAAGAGGGGGTTCAGAATGAGAGGGAGGAGTCGACGGTTTCAGAAAGGAAGGCTTGAGCGAAATAAAGAAGGGACCGACAGCGGTAGAATTGAATAGGTTAATGGGGATTTAAAGGAATGGGTAGGGGAAAAGACTGAAATGGGCTCAGGAGAAAAGGGTGGGTGAGTCAGAAATGGGGGTAAAGAGGGAAATTCACGCGGAAAAATAGGGAAAAAATGAAACCGTCCAATGCAGAAACGGCAGGTTCGTCGCGGCGAACCATGCCTGAGGCGAAAACAAAGGGAGCAAAGAAGGGTTTCGCCACGGCAAAGGTGAACGTTCGCCGCGGCCAAACCTTCCCTAGAGCAACAACAAAGACTAGCGACCTTCGCCACGGCGAAATATCACCGAGAGCAACACAAGAGAAATAGAACCACTTTGCCACGGCGAAGGCTAGGGTTTGTCGCGGCGAAGTGTCATAAAGAGCATAGAACAATACATAAAACACTCAAACATCAGAGAAACATAACACCAAACAACAGATGAAGCTGGACACTTCAAAAACTTTAAAGTGCATCAAAAGAGATCAGAAGGTGTTCAACAAGTCCATGATTAGGTAGTATACCACAGACAAACTTTCTCAATCAATTTGAATCATATAATTCATTACAAGCACCAAATCATCCAGCACAAAATAAGATAGGATAGAGATCAAAACTTCCAGGGGGTCTTATTGAATTCAAACAACAACTACACTACTTTCCTACTGAAAAGGGTTTCTCCCCTACACTCATTCAACATACAATGCACAAAACATAGCAAGATCAATAATTAAGCAAAAGCATGTAAATGAGTGAAGGAAAGAAACGACCAGGGAGTTAAGGAGGCTTTTGGTTCTCATGGTAGAGCTTCAGTAGATGGCCATTAACTTTGAATCTGGCCCCGGTTTCCTCGTGTAGTAGCTCCACCATACCCAAATTGTGCGCTTTATTGACTGTGTATGGCCCATCCCATCTGGTGTTGAATTTTCCTTGCTTGAAGGTAAATCAAGCCTTGTACAACAGCACTCTATCGCCTTCCTTGAATTCTTTTCTCAAGATACCCCGATCACGCACAAATTTGGTCTTCTCCTTATAGAGTCTGGAGTTCTCATAAGCTTCAAGTCTAACCTCCTCCATCTTTTGCAATTACAGCTTTCTTTCCATGCCAGAGGACTCTATATTCATGTTACACTGCTTGACCGCCCATTATGCTTTGTGTTCCAGCTCCACTGGCAAGTGACATGGCTTTCTATATACTAAGCGGTAGGGAGACATGCCAATGGGTGATTTGTATGCAGTCCAGTAAGCCCATAATGCTTCTTCTAAACGTGAGCTCCAGTCCTTCTTGGATGGCTTTACCATTTTCTCCAGAATATGCTTCACTTCCCTATTAGATATTTCAGCTTGGCCATTGGTTTGGGGGTGATAGGCAGTAGAGATTTTATGAGTGACACCAAATTTGGTCAATAGGCTGTTGACTATCCTATTACAAAAGTGTGTTCCCCGATCACTCACTATAACCCTAGGGATCCCATACCTACGGAAAATGTGTGATTTTAGAAATCTATGTACAGTTGGGGCATCATTTTTTCTGCAAGGTATAGCTTCAATCCACTTGGATACATAATCTACGGCTAATAAAATATATACAAAACCAAGGGAAGAAGGAAAGGGTCCCATAAAGTCAATTCCCCAACCCTTAAAAATCTCACAAAACAGAAGTGGTTGCTAAGGCATCTCATGTCTTTTTCCCAAGCCCCCAAATCGTTGACACTTGTCACAAGATCTACAAAATGTAAAAGAGTCTTTGAAGAGGGTGGGCTAATAAAATCCTGAATCTAAGACCTTTATAGATGTCCTCCTTGCACTAAAATGACCACCACAAACCATGGAATGGCAAGCTGAAATAATAGGTTCAAAATCCTCCTCCGACACACACTTACGTATTACTTGTGTTGGAAATTGTGCCCTAGGGGCCAATCATTGTGTTATGAACATTGTTGATTTATGAATTTCTTAATTATGTTATCATATTATTTGCATGTTTACTGTAATGACTATCCTTGGATAACCCATGATTTATCCTAAATGTCCCTGGTCGGTCATCTATGTGGGAGCAGAGATGAAATAAGACCAGTATGACTTTGAAGATATATAGAGATATAAATTAAAGTCATAGGCACATGTAAGAGTACAAGGTGTTGGATCGACCCACTATGAGAGAGCTGCAAGGGTTAAGTCATAAGCCTCCCTCATATACAAGCCATGTCACTGTGCCCTTTGACCTGAGATCATCATGGATTCCTATATGAGAAACGCTCAGCTTTGACCTAGTCAAAAGTCACTTTTGACCGAGTGATCATAAAGACTATGTTCAGGCTTAGTGGTTTTTCATGCAGAGGAATGTGAATGGTCAAGATGGAATTTGTCCCTCACATTCGTAGAGAGATATTACTGGGCCCCTCGATGAGTGAGTCTGAGAAATGTATGGCCATACTATAATGGAAAGGTAGTTCCGTTTCTATACTCAAACTACTCAGGGATCAAGAAAGTAATGGTCATGAATAGGAGGATGACGTTCTCCATGCCTCATCCATGACTAAAATGTCGTGTGACAAAGGGGACGTGATATGGTTGTATGAAAGGTTACATCGTTCAACGATCCTCATATGATTTGGGTAGTCGTGATGGTAGAGACCGCTTACGACTTGTGAGTCATTATAGTTAATGGCCCACTGCCAACTTCATATGGGCCTACAGGGTCGCATACAAAATAACCCAACACGAGCTATGATGTCCAGATTCATTGAATCTAAGATATGTCCAGATTGAATGAATAATATAGGGTGGACGTATATATATATAAATTTGTATATATATACATATTATATATGAGAAATATATATATCTTAGATTTCATTTATTAGGATAAATTAAGTCTATATATCAATTTTAAATTGATAAGATATAATATAATATTTCAAATTTGATTTATAAGAATAAATCAAATATAATTCCGTGATATCTTTATTATGAATTAAATAAATAGGTGAATTAAATCTGTAGGACGGATTTAATATAAACCACATTTATTTAATTGTTTTCTTATCTGATTACGCAATATTTGATATTGTATTAATTTCAGAATTAATTTAAGATTAATTTGAAATTAAATATCCTTCATAAAACCTATAGCATCCTATATATTTGATATTAGGAGCTAGGGTTTTGTGTGTGAGAGTGCAAAACTTGCAGATAAGAGACGGTCAGGAAATAGAGAAGGGAGGACGGATTCTTCAAAAAACCCTAGACGGACAAAAGACGCTAGCACGTCGTTCATGGTTGAAAAGCTGTTCGTGTGGATACCGGTAGAGGAAGTCGACCTGAGTTGTCGACTTCGAGCGATAAAAGAGGCGAGTAGAGGCATCCCAAACAGCGGAATCCTTGAGTCACCAAGAAACCGAACATTGAAGGTAATGCTTCTTACTACTTGACTTAAACACAATCGGTAGATTCGGGCAAGGGAATGAAAATTTTAAAGTTTATTCTGTTGCATGTCTTTCAATTCCCTTCAGTGGCATCAGAGTCGTGCCGTTCTGTGTTTAAGTTAGGTTCGGTTATTGATACATGTGATGTATGTTAAATTTCTTGGTCGATCATGTGCGCTATATCTGACTAGTTATTTCTGTAATTCGAATTGAACATGCATATTGTATAACCTGTAATTCGAATTGAACATGCATATTGTATAATCATTGTGCGAAGATTATCGTTATGAACGTATGAGATTATGTATGACATATAGGGAATCTGAATTGAAACTGAAATCGTTCATTACATGTGTGTGCGATTATGTGTAAGGCGGTCATGTATATGATACATGTGTGTAAAGCGAGACCGCCGTGGCTATCTAATCATAGCGCGACTTAATCGTAACATATACTGCCTTTCTTGGTGTATGAATGTTTTAGTTTTGTAACATTTATTGCCCTTCACATAATATGAATATTGATTCTTGACTGTTTGGGTATGGTGAACAATATGGCTCTAGATTACAAGTGTTGTAATTTTTCTAAATACGGCCTACGTGTCGTGCCTTCCTCTACTCTCTCTCGATGTACATTCTCTTCTCATCTCACTCCCCTCAATGTTAAAAACGAGGTTTCTTTATGTAATTTTCTTTTTCTTATTAGAGAGCTCCTCTCATTGGCTTAAGGGGACTTAGGGTAGGTGAGCCATATTGAGTCACGTTTAAAATCATGCATCTTATGATTACATTACTATATGTATGTTTTATATGCATATTACTTGTATGAGATACAACCGCGATACATGCATTCTTGTAAACCAGATAGTTAAGCCCTCTAAATGAAATCTTAAGTCATAATGCCGTCAATTAATGAACACTTGTCAAAACCTCGATCGCTCACTTGTAGGCTCCACCAAAGTGGGTGCATTTGAGTTATCTTGGGGAGATAAGCAAGAGTAATGGTGCTACTCACATATGTTTGTTATTGTTTGACTTAATTGAGACTAACAAAACGGTTTTGGGTCTCAAGGCATTAGATGGGATTAAGACATGCCGGATCATA
The DNA here is from genome assembly GCF_004799145.2 of Neltuma alba. NCBI lineage: Eukaryota > Viridiplantae > Streptophyta > Magnoliopsida > Fabales > Fabaceae > Neltuma > Neltuma alba. The sequence continues at coordinate 29,567 of NW_021632172.1, read as the reverse complement.
TGATGATAGAATCCCATGAACATCTAAGAGTTACATTTGATGTAATTGGTAAAGGTGTTACCTACCTAAATAACTTAATTTTAAGCGTCCTGCCAAAGCGGACTTAAGTTTAAGCCAAATATGGATCTTAGCCCACTAATTATTACATTGAGGGTTGTATATTTAGTGGGAGATTGCTAATTCAATTGCATATTTTAATTGTAGAATCATGACGACTAGTAATACTGCTACATTATCGTTGCGATCTGTCCTTGAGAAGGACAAACTCAATGGGACAAACTTTCTTGACTGGTTTAGGAACTTGAGAATTGTTCTCAAGCATGAAAGAAAGGCTCATGTCCTAGATCAACCCATTCCTGAAGAGCCAGCAGCCAACGCTCCTAGAGCTCAGAGAGATGCTTACACAAAGCATAAGGAAGACTCTGTCGATGTGGGATGCTTGATGCTTGCCACCATGGTTCCAGAGCTCCAAAGAGATCTGGAACACATGGAGGCTTATGAGATGATTGTCCATCTCAAGGAAATGTTCCAGCAACAGGCAAGGCAAGAGAGGTATGAGACCACTAAGGCCTTACATTCCTGCAAGATGGCTGAAAGTGCATCAGTCAGTGCTCATGTCTTAAAGATGAAAGGGTACATTGATCACCTTGAAAGGCTTGGATTTCCCATGAGCCAGGAGTTAGCTACAGATTTGATCTTGAACTCACTCCCAGAAAGTTATGACCAGTTTGTCATGAACTACAACATGAACAACATGGAGAAATCTATTTCTGAACTGCATGGGATGCTTAAAACTGCTGAGCCGAGTGTTAAGAAGAAGCCCAGTTCTGTTTTGATGGTTCAGAAAGGAAAGGATATGAAGAAGAAAGGCAAAGGCAAGGGCAAAGGGAAAGGTCATGGCTCATCTGGTAAGACCAAAGAGTCAGGCAAGCCTGAAACCAAGCCTGCACCAAAGAAGGCAAAGCCTCCAAAGGAAGGAGTCTGCTTCTTCTGCAATGAACCTGGTCATTGGAAGAGGAATTGCAAGCTCTACCTCGAAGATCTGAAAAAGAACAAGAAGGATAGCGGGGCTATCACTTCAGGTATTTATGTTATAGACATTCATCTTTCTACTTCCACTACATGGGTATTAGATACTGCATGTGGTTCTCACATTTGTACAAATGTGCAGGGTCTAAAGGACAGTAGGAAGCTGAAGAAGGGCGAAGTTGACCTACGAGTTGGAAACAGAGCAAGGGTTGCTGCTTTAGCTGTAGGCGCTTATGAATTAGTTCTGCCCACTGGGCTTTTGTTAGTTTTGAACAATTGCTATTATGTTCCTGCTTTGAGTAGTAACATTGTTTCTCTTTCTTATTTGGATAAGGAAGGTTATACTTCCATTGCTGGGAATGGTAGATGTTCTATTTATCGTAATGATGTTTTCTATGCTCATGGTGATTTGCATGGTGATCATTATATATTGAATTTAGAACAACTCAATCATGGAAATATCTATAACATAACCGCCAAAAGGGTCAAACCAAACGATTTGAATCCGACATACCTCTGGCACTGTCGTCTGGGCCACATAAATGAGAAACGCATTTCTAAACTCCATCAAGATGGATTTCTCAACTCATTTGATTTTGAATCATATGATACTTGCGAGTCTTGCTTGTTAGGAAAGATGACTAAGTCACCTTTCACTGGGCACAGTGAGAGGGCCACTGATTTGTTGGGCCTCATACATACAGATGTGTGTGGACCGATGAATACAAATGCCAGAGGAGGTTATTTGTACTTCATCACATTCATAGATGATTTTAGCAGATATGGGTACATCTATCTGATGAAACATAAATCCGAATCTTTTGAAATGTTCAAGATATTTCAAAATGAAGTACAAAACCAGCTTGGCAAAACAATTAAAGCCCTTCGATCTGATCGGGGTGGTGAATATTTGAGCCAAGAGTTCATTGATCATCTTAGGAGTTGTGGGATAGTCTCACAATTGACTCCTCCAGGAACACCACAATGGAATGGCGTTTCTGAACGGAGGAATCGAACACTATTAGATATGGTTCGATCCATGATGAGTCGAACAGATCTTCCACCGTCCTTTTGGGGCCATGCCCTAGAGACAGCTGCGTTCACACTGAATCGTGTTCCATCTAAGGCAGTTGAAAAGACTCCCTATGAGATATGGACTGGGAGAAAACCTAGTTTGTCTTTTCTCAAGATTTGGGGATGTGAGGTCTATGTTAAGCAACAAGCCTCAGATAAATTAGCGCCCAAATCCTCAAAGTGCCTTTTTGTGGGATATCCTAAGGAAACCAAGGGATACTATGTCTACAACCCCACCGATAACAAAGTGTTTGTTGTCAGAAATGGTATCTTTCTCGAACGAGAATTTATCTCTAAAAGAACCAGTGGGAGCAAGGTACATCTCGAAGAAGTTCGAGAGCCACAAGACACCACAGACCTACAGGTGGAAATCGGAGATAACTCACAACAAGTTGTTGAGACTCCTCAAGTCACGCAAGGTCCACGGAGATCTAATAGGGCACGGTTTCAGCCTCAGAGATATGGATTTCTGATTTCTGACAATCGTGATGTGTTGCTCATTGAGCATAATGAGCCGACTACCTATCAAGAGGCTATAGTGGGACCAAACTCTGAAAAATGGCTTAATGCCATGAAGTCTGAGATGCAATCCATGTACGACAATCAGGTTTGGACCTTAGTCGACCCGCCTGAAGGTGTAAAAACCGTCGGGTGCAAGTGGGTTTTTAAGGAGAAAACTGACATGGATGGCAATGTAAATGTCTACAAGGCACGACTGGTTGCAAAAGGATTTACTCAAACTCATGGTGTAGACTATGATGAGACTTTTTCCCTGGTTGCAATGGCCAAGTCAATCAGAATCCTCCTTGCCATTGCAGCATATTATGACTATGAAATATGGCAGATGGACGTCAAGACAGCATTCCTTAATGGAAAGCTACTTGAGGATGTGTACATGACACAACCTGAAGGGTTTGTGCGTTCCGAGGACTCTGGTAAGGTGTGCAAGCTTCAAAAGTCCATTTATGGATTGAAGCAAGCATCTCGGAGTTGGAATCATCATTTTGATGAAGTAGTCAAAGGGTTTGGATTTCTTCAAAATGTTGATGAACCTTGTGTGTACAAGAAGGTTAGTGGGAGCACAGTTGTGTTTTTGGTACTCTATGTCGATGACATCCTACTTATTGGGAATGACATTCCTACCTTGCAGATTGTCAAGTCTTGGTTAGGAAAGTCTTTCTCAATGAAAGACTTGGGTGAAGCCACCTACATCCTAGGAATTAGGATCTATAGAGATAGATCTAAAAGACTTCTAGGACTAAGTCAGAGCACATACATAGACAAAATATTGCATAGGTTCAGTATGCAGGAATCAAAGAGGGGTTTCATACCCATGTCTCATGGTATTCACCTCAGCAAGGATTTGTGTCCTAGTACACCTGATCAGCGAGGTCGCATGAGTAAGGTTCCATATGCCTCGGCTATAGGATCTATCATGTACGCCATGTTATGTACTCGACCGGATGTCTCGTTTGCCTTAAGTATGACTAGCAGATATCAACAGGACCCTGGTGAGGGCCATTGGACTGCTGTCAAGAATATCCTTAAGTACTTAAGAAGGACTAAGGACTTATTCTTGGTCTATGGTGGATTGGATGATGAGCTCTGTGTAACTGGTTACACAGATGCAAGTTTCCAAACTGACCAGGACGACAGTAAATCGCAATCGGGATACATATTCCTCCTGAATAATGGAGCAGTAAGCTGGAAGAGCTCTAAGCAGGGCACTATAGCAGATTCTGCAACGGAAGCTGAGTATATAGCAGCATCTGATGCAGCTAAGGAAGCCGTTTGGATTAGGAAGTTCATTACTGAACTTGGGGTGATACCTACCATCTCAGATCCAATAACTTTGTTCTGTGACAACAGCGGTGCCATTGCACAGGCCAAAGAGCCTAGGTCACATCAAAGGACCAAGCATATACTCAGGCGATTTCATCTCATCAGAGAAATCAACGATAGAGGTGATATAAAAATATGCAAAGTAGCAGGAGAAGACAATGTTGCTGATCCTCTAACAAAGCCGCTTGTGCAAGCAAAGCATGAGCGTCATGTTAGGTCAATGGGAATTAGACAAATTAATGATTGTACCTAGTGCAAGTGGGAGGATGTTGGAAATTGTGCCCTAGGGGCCAATCATTGTGTTATGAACATTGTTGATTTATGAATTTATTAATTATGTTATCATATTATTTGCATGTTTACTGTGATGACTATCCTTGGATAACTCATGATTTATCCTAAATGTCCCTGGTCGGTCATCTATGTGGGAGCAGAGATGAAATAAGACCAGTATGACTTTGAAGATATATAGAGATATAAATTAAAGTCATAGGCACATGTAAGAGTACAAGGTGTTGGACCGACCCGCTATGAGAGAGCTGCATGGGTTAAGTCATAAGCTTCTCTCATATACAAACCATGTCACTGTGCCCTTTGACCTGAGATCATCATGGATTCCTACATGAGAAACGCTCAGCTTTGACCTAGTCAAAAGTCACTTTTGACCGAGTGATCATAAAGACTATGTTCAGGCTTAGTGGTTTTTCATGCGGAGGAATGTGAATGGTCAAGATGGAATTTGTCCCTCACATTCGTAGAGAGATATTACTGGGCCCCTCGATGAGTGAGTCTGAGAAATGTATGGCCATACTATAATGGAAAGGTAGTTCCGTTTCTATACTCAGACTACTCAGGGATCGAGAAAGTAACGGTCATGAATAGGAGGATGACGTTCTCCATGCCTCATCCATGACCAAAATGTCATGTGACAAAGGGGACGTGATATGGTTGTATGAAAGGTTACATCGTTCAATGATCCTCATATGATTTGGGTAGTCGTGATGGTAGAGACCGCTTACGACTTGTGAGTCATTATAGTTAATGGCCCACTGCCAACTTCATATGGGCCTACAGGGTCACACACAAAATAGCCCAACACGAGCTATGATGTCCAGATTCATTGAATCTAAGATATGTCCAGATTGAATGAATAATATAGGGTGGACGTATATATATATACAAATTCGTATATATATATACATATTATATATGAGAAATATATATATCTTAGATTTCATTTATTAGGATAAATTAAGTCTATATATCAATTTTAAATTGATAAGATATAATATAATATTTCAAATTTGATTTATGAGAATAAATCAAATATAATTCCGTCATATCTTTATTATGAATTAAATAAATAGGTGAATTAAATCTGTAGGACGGATTTAATATAAACCACATTTATTTAATTGTTTTCTTATCTGATTACGCAATATTTGATATTGTATTAATTTCAGAATTAATTTAAGATTAATTTTGAAATTAAATATCCTTCATAAAACCTATAGCATCCTATATATTTGATATTAGGAGCTAGGGTTTTGTGTGTGAGAGTGCAAAACTTGCAGATAAGAGACGGTCAGGAAATAGAGAAGGGAGGACGGATTCTTCAAAAAACCCTAGACGGACAAAAGACGCTAGCACGTCGTTCATGGTTGAAAAGCTGTTCGTGTGGATACCGGTAGAGGAAGTCGACCTGAGTTGTCGACTTCGAGCGATAAAAGAGGCGAGTAGAGGCATCCCAAACAGCGGAATCCTCGAGTCACCAAGAAACCGAACATTGAAGGTAATGCTTCTTACTACTTGACTTAAACACAATCGGTAGATCCGGGCAAGGGAATGAAAATTTTAAAGTTTATTCCATTGCGCATCTTTCAATTCCCTTAAACTTGGTCACTGCACATCCTCCATAGATGAGGGCATCCCAAATGTAATACTTTGACTCGCTACGAAGCTTTTGTGCCTGAAATCTAGACATAAAGGGAGGAGTGAGTCCAGACATGAGATAATTGACAATATTAGCATACCAAGGCTCTATAGTAATCACAGAACATAAAGCTGAATTGGTAAAAGAATCACAAGTCAAGAATCACAAGTCAAGTCAGAAGAGTCTACTCCCCTTGTGTCTTCTGGTAGCCTACTCAGGTGATCGGCTACTTGATTCACTGCCTTGGGTCTATCCTTAATCTCAGTGTCGAACTCTTGAAGCAATAAAGCCCATCTAATCAATCTTGGTTTAGATTGTGGCTTTTTGAGCAAATAACGGACAGCTGCATGATCTGTATACACAACTACTCGAGAATTGATTAGATATTGTCTAAACTTGTCTAAAGCAAATGCAATGGCAAACATTTCTTTCTCAGTGGTGGTATAGTTGACTTGAGCTGGGTCAAGTGTTTTAGAGGCATAGGCTATAACTCTAGATTGCTTCTCCTCCTTCTGGCCAAGCATAGCACCCACTGCACAATTAGAAGCATCACATGAGAGTTCAAAATGTAAATTCCAGTTGGGTGCAGTCAAAATAGGAGGTGAAACAAGCATAGACTTAAGAGTATCAAAGGCATGTCTACGTTTTTCATCAAAATTAAATTCAACATCCTTTTTAAGAAGAGTAGAAAGGGGCAAGGCAACTTTACTAAAATCTTTAATAAAACACCTATAAAACCCTGCATGCCGAAGAAAAGATCTCAAGTCTTTCAGACAAGTGGGGTAAGGCAAAGATGATATAACTTCAATTTTAGCCTTATCAACCTCAATCCCCTTACTAGAGATGAGGTGACCTAACACTATGCCATTGCCCACCATGAAATGACATTTCTCAAAGTTCAAAACAAGAGTTTTGGCTATGCATCTCTCTAGAGCTTGCCTTAGGCTATTTAGGCACTGATCAAAGCTCTCCCCATAAACTGTAAAATCATCCATGAAAACCTCCATATTGTGCTCTAAGAGATCACTAAAAATCGCCATCATGTACCTTTGAAAGGTGCCTGGAGCGTTACATAACCCAAATGGCATCCTTCGATATGCAAAGGTACCAAAAGGGCATGTGAAAGTGGTTTTGTCCTGATCCTCAGGAGCTATGGGTACCTGAAAATAGCCAAAAAAGCCATTTAAAAAGTAGTAATGTGATTTACCAGCTAGTCTCTCCAACATTTGGTCAATGAAGGGTATAGGAAAGTGATCCTTACATGTTGCATCATTAAGTCTCCTATAGTCTATGCACACACGCCATGAGTTTTGAACCCTTGTCGGAATTAACTCATCCCTTTCATTCCTTACTACTGTTACCCCACTCTTCTTTGGCACAACATGCACCGGACTGACCCACTCACTATCAGAAATTGGATATATTATCCCAGCACTCAACAATTTAGTAATTTCTTTCTTAACTACATCTAATATGAGAGGATTCAATCTTCTTTGGGGTTGTCTCACTGGTTTTGATTCCTCATTCAGTAAAATTCTATGTGTGCACACAGCAGGACTAATTCCAGGTATATTTGCTAGTGTCCAACCTATTGCACTTCTATGCTCCCTCAACACAGATAAGAGTCTCTCTTCCTCACTCTCAGACAGTGAGTTAGCAATTATAACAGGTAGTTGTTCATTAGACTCAAGGAAAGCATATTTCAAAGTGGGTGGTAAGGGTTTCAAATCAAGTGTAGGTGGTTGCACAATAGAAGGAATCAATTTATGAATTTCAAGAGAGAATAGATTACTCCTCTTTCCTTCAACCAGTGATAATTCCTCAGCCTTGTAGTTAACTTCCTCTCCAAGCGTTGAACCAACTTCTAGTTGATCTACAGCAACTGCCTTAGAGGGATTCTTCTCCATGACTTCTTCCTCCATATCTGAAACAACAATAGGAAACCTTTCCCCAAGGGAATCATCACTGATAATAGAGGAATCAAAGTCTACTTTGGAGTCAAGGGAGGAAACAGAAAATGTGTGTGGGATAGAAAGCATGCAATTAACCACAGTACAATCAAGACATGTAACATCACCACCACATGAGCAAGTAGAAGGTGTAGAGTAAAGAGATGAAAAGGAAGAAATGGATTCATTCTCATCAATAGATTCATCGGTGTAAATATCAGAATAGAAAGTCATTTTGTAATTCAACTTCAGAACAAGCATCCTCAATAGCAATGTCTATCATGTTAACCCCCAAAAGTGAATAGTCCTCATAAGGATGTTTCATTGCTTCATACATGTTAAAAGAAACTTTATTATCACCCACCTCTATAGTTATGGTGCCCTCTTTCATGCTAATCATGGTATTAGCAGTCCTTAAGAAAGGTCGGCCAAGGATGAGTGTAGTGTCATTTACAAGTTCAGAAGACATGTCGTCAAGCACATAAAAATCAGCAGGAAACACCAATCCCTTAACTTGGACTACAATGTCTTCAATAATGCCCTCAGGATACCTAATAGTCCTATCAGCTAATTGGAGCACAACAGTAGTAGACTTAAGAGTCTTGACTCCTAGAGATGTGTATACGGATTTAGGCATGACATTAATGGCTGCACTTAGATCTAACAGGGCTCCCCCTATAGTAACCTTTCCTATAGTGTAAGGGATAGTGAAAGATCCAGGGTCTTGACACTTTACAGGAATTTGGGGTTTAAACAATGCAAACACATTAGAGGGTAATTGGACTCTTTCATTAGGTTTAAATCTCCTCTTTTGAGTACATAATTCTTTTAAGACCTTAGCATACTTAGGAATCTTTTTAATCAGGTCAAGCAAGGGTATATTCACTTCTACTTTCCTAAATGTCTCAAGCAACTCATGATCTTGCCTCTCCTTACCCATTTTCACATTTTTCAAATAAGCATTAGGGAAAGGTAGTTCATTGATGTTTACCTCCTTACCTTCCTTGCCTGAGGCTCCATGATTGCTTGGCTCAGATTCCACAGTTGTCCCCTTGCCATCATGTTCTTTTGAGGCTTCTTTCAGCTTTAGCCTCTTCTCCTTGGAGCTTTCAGAATGCTTCACTTTTGAAGGTGCTTGTGGCAGCTCATCACACAAGATTTCCTCATCTATAACTTCATCCTCCTCTTCTTTAAAATTCACTTGCTTCCCACTCCTAAGGGTAATAGCATTCAAGCCCTTAGGATTGATAACAGTGTTGGAGGGGATTGCGCCACTGCTCCTTGCTTGTTGCTCACTTATGTTGTTAGACAACTGAGTTACATAGGAGTTGATGTTCTCAGATTTAGTCTCCCATTGCTCCATCCTCTTTTCCAAAGCACTAAATCTAGCATCATTCTTGGATGAGTCTTGTTGAATTAGTGAAGCTAAGGAGTTGAACTGAGTAGCATTAGCAGCCCTTTCTTCCTTCATTAAGGCCATCATATTTTGTAGGAGTTGATTAGTTTCATCCTTAGGTGGGACAGTTAGGGCTTGAGATTGGTTTTGGAACTGGTTTGAAGATGGACCGGCTCTTCTACTCTTCTGAAATCTGTGTGGAGGTCTACTATCATCATTCCTCCAGCCCAATCGAGGGTTTGCTTTCCATCCCTCGTTGTAAGTGTTAGAGTAGGGGTCCCACTTTTGATTTGGACAGCCTTGGAAGACTGCAGACACTTCCTCATAGCGGTCTAGACAAACGCTAGAAATATGCATGACTGATCCACATGTTTCACAACTAGGCGCTGTAATGTCCATAGGAGCAGATGGGCGATGCACACTCATATTCTTCAATTCAGCAGTGATCAAAGACAATTGAGATGTCACTTCCCAAAGAATCTACTTTTGATTCCAAAGCGTCTATTCTCCTACTGTGCACCGAAGCAGCTCCCACCTCATGCACTCCTCTAGTATCTCTCATACCATGTTGTTGATGATTCAGGGCCATCTTCTTTATCAAATCCCAAGCCTCCTCAGCAGTGGAGTCTATCAAAGATCCTCCCGATGTAGCATCCAACATACCCTTCTCTTGGTTCTTCAACCCATCATAGAAGTACTGCACTAATTGTTCATCCGGGATTTGATGATGTGGGCACCTTGAAAGTAGGTCCTGAAATCTATTCCACTAATCATAAAGAGATTCGTCATAGTCTTGCTTGGCAGAATAAATCTCCTTCCTCATTGATGAAGTATGAGAAGCCGGAAAGTATTTCTCCAGAAATGCCTTCCTTAAGTTCCCCCAACTGTGGTATGCATCAGCTACATGTCTTGGGAGGCTCATGTACCATTCCCTAGCTTTTCCTTCCAAGGATAGATGAAAAACCTTCCATAGCACTTGGTCCAATGATGCTCCCATAGGCTTCATACTCTGACAAATCATGGAAAGAGATTGCAGATGGGGGTATGGGTCTTCTCCTGTCAAGCCATGAAATTTGGGAAGAGAGTTAATCAATAAACTTTTAATCTCAAAGTTAACTTCAAAATTTGGACAAGCCGCAGTAAAAGGATCAAAATTTACATCAGAAGTTGTGGCTTCCCTAATTATTCTTCTCTCTCTTGTTCACCATTACCACCATTCCTCACTTGATTAGCATTCAGGTTAGGATTAGGTTGGTTTTGTGGTAATTCAGCCATAATCTCTTGGTCAGTAGGCTCACTCTCACTACTAGATAGGCTAGATTCCACAGAAATATTCTCTTGCTCAATCACCAACTCACTTGTCCCCTTAATTCTTTTCTCTCTTCTTATCTCTCTGAGTCTTCTCTCAATCTTAGGGTTATAGGGCACAAGTTTTGTTTTCCGTGGCATGCAAGATAACAGTCACAAGAGAAAGAGCAAACAAAATTGACTTGCAACACACAAAGTCAACTAAAAGCATGCAATGTGATGAATGCAAGTGTATGGGTAAGTATGCAAGTGTATGGGTGAGTATGAGTATGTATGCACAGAAAAAGAAGTAAAAAGTGTAAGTTTCAAAATTTTCTAGAAGAGTTCACCGCGGCGAAAGCAGAGGTTGGCCGCGGTGAAAGTTGACAGAGGCGACCAGATATCTGATTGCAGGGAGTTGGCCGCGGCGAAAGCAAATGTTTGCCGCGACAAAGGTATCTCGAGAGGAATCCTTCGGTTTTTCAAATAGTTTGCCACGGCGAAGGAGAAAGTTGGCCGCGGCGAAGTGTCACAGAATGCTTATCAGACACTGGACTCCACTGATGCAACGTGAGAGATGCAGAAAATCAAGAAAATCAGTATATTTGTTTGTATTTCCAAAAATTTTGATGCTATGCAAGATGAAAACCTATACTATGAACAAATATGCAACTAAACTACCTAAGATGCTACCCAAAAAGATCAAAACTTCAATTGACAACCAATTAGCACAAGCTAACCTAGAGAACCAATTTCTTGGCTCCCCGACAACGGCGCCACTTGAAGAGAGCCTTTCGTTGTTCGCTTTAGGGTTCTCACTCAAAAATAAATCCAAGCTATGCAGTATAATGCAAACTCGGGTCATTTCATGCTTGGGAGCCTTAATTAATTACCTAAGTTAGACTAAATGCCATGCAAAGTAATGAAAAAGGGTTTTTGGGTTTTTAACATTTAAATGAATGGTGCCTAAACTGAATGCAATGGAAACAAATCTAAGATACTATGTTTTTGGAGTTTTTAAGATAACAATGATGTAATGGAAATGATTGATAAGAAATCTCTTGAAAATGGTTTTGATGGCAATCATAGTTCACTTAAATATTTGGAATTTCACAAATCCATTAGGTTTTCTTAATAAGAACCTCATTAACTCAATGAGTCCAAAGCTTTCATTAATGAACTCATTAATGAAAACTTTGTTTACTTCCCTAATGTGTAAATTTGGAATGATCATGCAATTGGCTCAATGTAGCACACAATCAACTCAGTACCAAAACATAACCATGCAAGATAGGAGAGAATCATGAGAGTTACAATAAGCATATATACAACTACATATATTTAAGCACAATGTTCAACATCAATCAATTCAAATTACAAAAGTTAATCACTAACCAATGATTACAGAATTAACCTAAGTGTCTAACTAAGACTTTACAACTCCTACACCTAGGAAATTGTAAACACATAGCTAGAAACTAAAGATTAAAACTAAAACTCCCCTTTGAAGCTTGGAAACTCATGCTACTCCACCATCTTCAAGAGTTGAAAAGCTTAGCTCATCATAGCCTTGGAATCAGCTCCAACCAGAGGTAGATCTTCAGCCATAACAATAAGGAGATGAAAGAAATGAAAATGAATGAAGAAGAAGTGCAGGAAAATGGAAGGTGAAGAAGATGGAGATGGAGGATTAGGGTTCTGTGGGAAAGATGAGAAGAGATGATGATAGAAAACGTAAGTGGTGGCTCTCTCCTTATGTCTCACCTCACCCTTACCCAAAATAGGGTTTCTAACCCGAAAACTGCGTGTATGGGTCGTTTCCTGGGGTTGGATAGGTCAGAATTTCCAGAAATGGTCGGGTCTGAAATTTGCTGATACGAGGGGTTCGTCGTAGCGAACCATGGCAGAGAACTTTGCTTCTTGACAGACGATATTCGCCACGGCGAAATCAGGAGTGTGTCGCGGCGAACTGAGGCAGAGGCTCCTCTCTTGCTTCTTGTGCCTTGAGTCCTTCAATTCTGGCCCCAATCTCTAGTGTCCTACAATAAAAAGTAACAAATTGAAGTATCAATTGTTCTAGAAATCAATTGAATACAATTAATAACCAATTACGACAATTTTATCCTAAAAAAGACACTAACTTAAAGTAAGAACTCTTAATCTAAATTAAGCACAATTATCATTAAAAAGGGCCAGAAAATACCACAAAATCATGGATAATGTCATGAAAAGATAATAAAAACTTGAGCTTAATCAACTGTTTAGTCCCTAACATTATCATGTATCTAAGCATCATCGAGCTCTAGGTATTACTAGGAACTTGCTTATCTCTCTCTATACTTGCTTATCTCTCTCTATACATTAGTTCCCAATGCAACCATCTACTATCATGTTCTTATTCATTTCCCTTTATCTCTATCCTTGAGAGGGATCTTGCCTCACTTTACTCTCTCTGACTTTCTTTACCTCTTGACCAATTATTCTTATGGTCAGGTATTGATCACTATACCCTCATCACAACACACAGTAAACATTTAATCACCTTACTGTGTGGTATCTAGGTCAGGCACCTAGGTCATCATTGACCCTTCATTCATTGTCATCTAATCTCTGTCTCTCTTAGTTCACTATCCCTTAGGGATTTCTCTCTATTCAGGGATTTGAACAAACCTCAAACATCTCATCCTATTACCTTGCCTCTATCGAGGTCACATGGATTAATTAAGGTACAAGTTGACATTCGGTTCCCTTACTAGGGCATTGACTTATACCTCTGATTGGCATACTATACCTTTAACCAATCACTTATATGGTCATATACTAATCATAAAGTGACCATATTACACAGCAGGCATTGATCATTAAAACATCTCCGCTGTGTGGCATTCCAGTCAAGCACCTTTAACCAATCACCCGAGGCTTAGATTGTCACCCTGCTTCCCTATTAGGGTCTGAACTCCTATTCCTTACTGGCTTACCATACTCTTAGCCATTATCCTCTGGAGATGTCTTTCAACTTTAACTCATTCCCTGGTCAAGCTCTTGAAGGGAATTGAAAGGCGACGCGCAGCGGAAAACGACATAAAATTTTAAAACTTTCATTCCCTTTCCCGGATCTACCGATCGCGTTTAAGTCAGGTAGTAAGAAGCATTACCTTTAGGCGTTCGATTCCCTGGTGACTTGATGATTCGGCCGTTCAGGATGCTTCTGGTGCCTCCTTTGTCGTTCGAAGTCGACAACTCCGGTCGGCTTCCTCTACCGGTATCCACACGAGTAGCCCTCAACCTCGAACGGCGTGCTAGCGCCTATGTCCGTCTAGGGTTTTAGGAATCCGTCCTCTCTCCTCTCTTAGGCCGTCTCTTATCTGTTAGTTCTCTCTTACTTAAACCCTAGCTCCTCATACCAATATATAGGATGCTATATAGGTTTAATTAATAATATTTAATTTCGAAATTAACTCTAAATTAATTCCGAAATTAATACAATATCAAATATTGCCTAATCAGATAAGAGAACAATTAAATAAATATGGTTTAAATTAAATCCGTCTCACAGATTTAATTCTCCTATTTATTTAATAAAGAGATGACGGAATTAATTTGTATATATTTAATTTATCCTTATAAATTAAATCTAACAATTAATATCTTTTATATTTATATATATATATATACGAATTTATATATATATATATATACACGTCCACCCTATATTATTCATTGAATCTGGACATATCTTAGATTCAATGAATCTGGACATCATAACTCGTGTCGGGCTATTTTGTGTGCGACCCTGTAGGCCCATATGAAGTTGGCAGTGGGCCATTAACTATAATGACCCACAAGTCGTAAGCGGTCTCTAGCAAGACATCACGACTACCCAAATCATATGAGGACTATTGAACGATGCAACCTTTCATACAACCATATCACGTCCCTTTTGTCACACGACATTTTGGTCATGGATGAGGCATGGAGAACGTCATCCTCCTATTCATGACCATTACTTTCTCGATCCCTGAGTAGTCTGAGTATAGAAACGGAACTACCTTTCCATTATAGTATGGCCATACATTTCTCGGACTCACTCATCGAGGGGCCCAGTAATGTCTCTCTACGAATGTGAGGGACAAATTCCATCTTGACCATTCACATTCCTCCGCATGAAAAACCACTAAGCCTGAACATAGTCTTTATGATCACTCGGTCAAAAGTGACTTTTGACTAGGTCAAAGCTAAGCGTTTCTCATGTAGGAATCCATGATGATTTCAGGTCAAAGGGCATAGTGACGTGGTTTGTATATGAGAGAAGCTTATGACTTAACCCATGCAGCTCTCTTATAGCGGGTCGGTCCAACACCTTGTACTCTTACATGTGCCTATGACTTTAATTTATATCTCTATATATCTTTAAAGTCATACTGGTCTTATTTCATCTTTGCTCCCACATAGATGACCGACCAGGGACATTTAGGATAAACCATAAGTTATCCAAGGATAGTCATCACAGTAAACATGCAAACAATATGATAACTTAATTAATAAATTCATAAATTAACAATGTTCAAAACAGAATGATTGGCCCCTAGGGCACAATTTCCAACAGCTCTCTCAGCTCAACCATTCCTCTCCTGAGGGGGAGTCTCTTAGCGGTGACTACCTATCTCTCAGGTTACTCTCTATCATTCCTTACTTCTCTTCTATGTCTATTTCCCTTGGAGACAACACCTCAATACCTTAACCTTAGTTGGACCAATCCTAATAACCCGTTACTTTTCTAATTTACATTTTTCCACATATCGGGCTTTGTTTGAACCAATACTCTGCTTATACCTTGGTAAGAACCTCTACCAGAACTTCTGCCTTGTCTCAACTCTTACCAAAATCTTTGTTCTGTTTACATACTTGCCAGAACCTCTACCCTAATACCAAAATGAAATGTCCTATCTTTAACCCCTCAGAGCATGCATTCGTAAGCGTTACGGTTCAAGAAGATCATGGCACAAGCCCGCAGATTTAAAATTTTAACATAATTACTCGGGTTACTATTCACTATTAAATTTTCAGATTACAGGTCCAACTTCAAAAATTCATAACTAACTTCATAAAAATTGTATTGGGGTGTTCTAAAATTCTACAGAAAAATATTTCAATTCTATTTAAGGAAAAAATATCCAATTGGACTTATCTTTGCCCAATTCATACAGTTTAATTAATAAACATTACTGTTCATTTCGTAAAATCTGGACCTTCCAGATTCTGTGCCTCAAAGGAAATTCGTATCTCCTTGTATACACATCCAATTGAGATGATCTACCTCTCATTTTAAAGCTTGGGATGTTTACTATGAATCTACCAGATCTCGTGACTTAACTCATTCGTTTGGTAGGTCAAAATGGAGTTACAAACTCACTACTCCAGGACCTACGTTTTATCTCTTAACATCTCTTTACTTAAATTCCTTTTTTTTCTTTGGCATACATAACATGGGCTTACTCTTTCCAATTAATGCTCATACATTTCTATACATATCATAAGCATTATAATTAATTACATGGCATCATATGCATCCATAACATAAATTACATAATAAGAGAATTACACAATGAATAATAATATCATTCATTGACATCAATAATTCTCCACTTTCTTCTCCTTGCTTCTCATGCCATTATTGCCCATCATTGATTGACCTATATGGTTGGTTAGGGAGGGGTGAGATTCAGGAGAATCTCAGTAGCAAACAATACCATATTGATCATGCTAGATGGATGCTAATGCACTACACGTAACTTGTTTATTCTCTTGTTAATTAGTGACATATTAGCATGCTCAAGGCTAACTTCTTGATGCATGGCCATGGAGACATAATCTACTCATCATGAATAGCAATTACAATAGCTAAAACATGTCACAATAACATTCAATAACATGTACACGGCAACACACAAGCATACAACATCAAGCAATGACAATAGGTAAGTTCACTACCTTGCACCTCAAGCTTTCCTCTTACTTTTCCTTTGACTCCCTTGACTTTCCAACCATGTGGGCATTCGGTCAACATCACCAGACATTCTCTTGGATGTTCCAAAAGTCCTAAATATAATCATAATGATCATACAATCCATTAGGACCACTAGATTGCATAAAGTTCAAGACTAGCTCTCTTGAACCTCAACCCTTTCTCTGAGTCTTAGGGTTTCCTTTCTAGCTTTTCTAGCCTAAATCTCATCATTTACCATCCTTAAGATCCATTTATTGTCAATTAGGACCACTTTAGATGGCCTTAGCTTCAAGAATATCAAATCTGGAAATTTTGGTTGGCGGGTACTGTTCACGCAAAAATTCCAGAATTTTTGGTCAACTTTGAAAATTCATAATTAATTCTAGAAAAATTGAAAATGAGTGGTTCCAAGTCTCACTGAAAGCTCCTTAAGTTAGATTTAAAGGAAAAATAGTTTCAGGAACCAATTCTATGAAGAACAGTACCAGAATTGTACGGAACTCAAAACTCTTCCAAAAGTTCAACACTGTTTCCAGATTTCAAACCCTAAATTTGAAAAATCACCATAAATCGTACACATATCCAAATGAAGTGTTCTACCCATGGATTTAAAGCTCACAGAGTGTACTTTAAGCATGCAAAATTTCCAAATCAGATACACACAGTAACTAATCCGGAATAGGCATAAAATCAGGTGCTATAACCATCACATACCTTGATCTTGAAGCTTGAACTTAGGTGGATTTTCTCTCACTAAAAATGGCTCTTTCTCTCTCTAGATACAAGAGCGGCAGAGTTTTCCATATAGATCCTTGCTTGGCCAAAATATGAAGGGGAGCAGTGCCTATTTATAGCCAAAAATTTGGCTTGAATGGACCAAAATGCCCTTGGTGGCTAATAGAAAGGGTAAGGGCAATTTTGGAACTTCAAGTTGACTTTTACATCATCATTGCATCATCTTCTTGCATAATGCTTACCTCAACCTTCTAGAAGATGCCAAGTGTCATGAAAGTGGTGGAGGAGAAGGGAGATTAGATCCTAGCCGTTGGATCAAACTTGTTTCCTAAGTTTCCTCCGAATTTACTTGGCCCACATTTCTCCGGCTTTCTTTATGGCCTTCCGGAGCTCAGAGAATTTTTCTATCTACTCCATAAATTTTCTTTAATTCTAGAGAGTATCTATGAATTTTCTTAGGCCACAACACTCCCTTTAAGCCTTGTATAAAATTCATTTACCAAAATACCCTTTTATCGGCAAAACCGACTCTTTAATTTATTAAAGCCACTCCACTGGTCTTTTGGTTGTGGGACTAATTTTATAAATTAGTAAAATTTTTCAACCATTTAACCTCATTTTTGTATACATTTTTGAGGTCTCTTGCTATTTTAAATAATTACCTCAAACGGTATACTTTTTACTGGTCATAACCTTATAAATTCCATTTAAGCTGCCTCAGGGGTATTTTTATCTTTTCTCTTCATAGAAGAGCCTTAGAATATTATTTCCCACTTTTTAGGATTTTCTTGGAATTCTTTGTATACTCTTCCATTTTTACCCCTTGTTGGTCATAATTTTCTGAATTTACGGTTTAGTCCTTGCTTGGACTTAACTTCATACAACCCTCTCTTTGAGGTTTCTAACTTAATCTTTGGCCTGTATCTAGCCTTTTCTCTCTCTGGGCCTTCGAGACTTTACTAAAACCTCTAGCTTTAATTATACTTGAGCCCCTGAAAACTTTTACTTTGCAGTTTAGTCCTTGAAACTGCTTTGACTTCCTTTCTCATTTTTAGGACTTTTGCTCAAAAGGGGTCTAGTAGCCTATCCAATTCAGGCTATTTCTGGTACTTCTAGACTCAAAAGTTTGGATGTTACAGTTATAAAATCTCAAGTAAGGAACATAATTATTAAAAAATCCCAATCACAATAAAACAGCATGCAATAACAAGTTTTATGGTAATAAAAGATAACTGCTCACTTGTTATTGGACTTACTGATAATTATTTTCTTTCTTTAGATCTCATTATAATAATCCTTAAATAATAACCAAAGGAGACTCGAACTTTGCTAAAATTGCTAGAATTAATCCAGAGGTGAGTTTTTTTTTATTGGGCCATATGACTTAGACTCTTAGAATTATGTTGAGATTTGTGGACCCTCTTAATTGGGCCTGGGGCAGTAGTACCAAGCTAAATCAGATCAATATTCATGTTAATGTCTTTGAGCGACGTTCAGCAAGTTTGGGAAGGTCCAGGGCAATTATCCAACAGAACAAGGGCTCATGTGGCGTCAAATATTAATAGAGAGAGATCAGTAGGGCTTTTCTGATTTTGGAAGGTCAAATGTGTTTACCATCAAAGCTTTATTTAGTTCCAAATAAAAATATGGCTCCTCATAGATTGCTAGGAAAAAGAACTATGGTATAGACAACGTTTAGAAAATTCTTGGTAGTCATGCTGTGTTATAATCATTTGTTACTTGTTGTTACTCTCTTTCAAGTCCTACATGTAAGAGGTATCCAAGGGTTTGTTTTAATTCCTTTTTTTTTTTTTTGATAGAAGTATCTATGTTTTATTTAAAAAGAGACAAGTTTAACAGAAATTTTAAAATAAAAACCAAAACATCAAAAGAGGCCAAAACCCAAACAAAACACTAAACCCAAACAACTCTGTCAATACACACCCTAACCCTAAGTCAGAGCCAGAACGATCCTCATGGCGTTGCCGCCGAAAAAATAGAACCACCAGAAACCAAGTTTGAAAGAAGGGATGGGGCTTCAAAGAGCCATGTTAACGGTCCCATGACAAACCATATGCTACGATGAGAGTAGAGTTATGGCCACTCAATTGCCGCCACATTGGAAGAAACATCAATGCCAACAATGACAATGCATTAATCCGGTGAGATTCCACCCATTGCCACCAAACCTCCATCAACCCAAAGCCGCTAGATCTAACCATGGAACCTATATTCCATTGCCAGCTAGACCAAATCAGAGTAGATGGAATTAGGAAATGTACCAGATTGAGATCTTCATGAAGAGATATTGAAACTTGAGGGTTGTCAACCTGCTCGTCACTCTTTGTCCATCGCATTATGACGGCCAATCATGCGTGGTCTTCTTTGATTCTTGAATCAGCAATATGCACGTGTTTTTCCATCATCCATGACGCTGTTAGCGGCCTTACCAATTCAAATCTAGTCTTCCCCTTTGTAATCATTGCCGCCACACAAATCCAAAAGACTAACAACAAATAAAATGAAAAGAAAACCCTCACCCTTAAAACTAAAGATCCCCAAGCCAGACAACCTCCTCTCTAGCCTATGTCGGAGAGAGAGGTGCTGGAAACAACTGCACTCACAGAAAAGGAGTGAAGAAAGCTCTCACTTATGGAGAGAAATAGGGGGGAGAGAGAGAGGAGCATGGGTGTGTTTTAATTCTACTTGTATAGAACACAATCCATTACTTTTAATTCTCCAAATTTGTAAGTTCTTACCTAAACTATATCCACTGGTTACACATGTTAAAGAGAGTTTTTCATCAACAGAGCTAGTTTCAATGTCAGTTATTGGACAAAGCATTGCGGAAAAACAAAAAACATATTTTACTAAATTTAGAGAATTAAAAGTAATGGATTGTGTTCTATACAAGTAGAATTAAAAGTAGAATTTATTTTATTAATTTTTTGAATTAGTTATTTAGCTTATATGTTTATGATCGGAGGAATATTTTATTTTGTTCTAACATGAGTAGAAGTCAAAAACACTAAGAGATATGTAAAAGGAAGTTCCAAAGCTAATACATTTATCTACATATACCCTTTAATTTGGTCTTATTTATAAGAGACAATCTATTGGTTCATAAAACAAAACAAGACTCTTTACAAAATTTATAGAAACATTTACGACTCATTTTTAAAAGTGCCTTTGGCTCTCTTTTACTTTTCGCCTGATGGCTTTTTCTTTACCTCCAATTTTTATACCAACCAAAGGATATTTTTTAAAAGTTGTAAACTTTTTTGACATTTAATTAATTTTAATTAATTTTTTAATTTCAAGAAATTAGCTAACATGACTTTATAAAAACATATAATTGGGGAGTATTGAAATAGAATAACTGCTCTTTTGTATTCTATCCTCCACCTGAACTTTAATTTCTTTTAATAAATTTGAATCAACTCAACAGTTCATATTTGCTTTCCTCGATTCTCTCTTAAAAGGTTTGACTTTTGCATAACTTAAGGTTGCAGAAATCTTGTTGGATGGGCTTAATATGATTAATGTTGGCAAAGTAACTTTTATCCTAACTAATTTTTGCAAATTAAAATTAGGGTCAAAGTTAATACATGCAATATAATTTATATTTAAATATGCTTTTAATTAAAAAAAAGTCAATTTGAAAGTAACTTGTTTTGATAATATATTGAGAAATCGGTTTTAGAAATTTCAAATCTAGAAGTTAGAAAAAATTGCTTGAACTTCAAAATGACTTTTGAGTAAAAAGTCAGTTCTCCCAAAATCATGCCAATTGTCATTTTTTCATCCAGCTAGTTTTGGACTTTGTTCCAGCTGACTTTTAAAACTTGCTCATGCTATGCCAAACATGCACTACGTGAAATCAAATAGAAATGTCTACAAATAAGCCAATCCCAGTATATACAGTTACAGCCACGTCATATATCCAAAACGTTTTGGTCTGAACTCAATTCCTTCAACAATAAGGCCATCTTTGACGTAGCCATTAGTCTCCCATAGCCTGAACTCCATGAAGCCTTTACATCCATTTTCATTAAAGAAGTCTCCCATCTCAACCTCCATCCATCCATTTCTCTCTTGAAACCTGCTCTCCCTTTCTTTCTCATTATTGAATTCATCGTCGAAGGGTCTAAGATCACTCTTCTATGGGACCCACTAAAGCTCTCTTCATTGTTCACGCTCATCCACAAATTTGTCTGCCATAGAATGGTCGCCTTCTAACTTGTACACGAAGAATGCAGACTATAGTGTTCCTGGCGACAAAACATCAGCCCTTACTCTTCCTTTAATGTCAAGCCATCACACGTAGTTGAGTTTCGCCACCTCATTAAATCGTTATTGAAAAATAAAAAATTGTTATCAATTAATGTAACATCCAGACTTTTAGGCCTAGAAGTTCCAGAAATAGCCTAAATTAAATAGGTTACCATACCCCTGTGAGCAGAAGTTTCAAAGATGAAAAAGGAAGTTAAAGCAGTTTCAGGGACTACACTGCAAAGTAAAAGTTTTTAAGGGCTCGGATATAATTAAGGTTAGAGGCTCCAATAAAGTCTCGAAGGCCCAAAAAAAGAAAAGAGACTAGATACAGGCCAAAGGTTAAGCTAGAAGCCTCAAAGAGAGAATTATATGAAGCTAAGTCCAAGAAGGGACTAAACTGTAAATTCAGAAGATTATGACCAACAGGGGTAAAAATGGAAGAGTACGCAAAGAATTCCAAAAAAATCCTAAAAAATTGGAAATAATATTTTAAGGCTCTTCTATGAAGAGAAAAGATGAAAATACCCCTGAGGCAGCTTCAATGAAATTTATGAGGCTATTACTAGTAAAAAGTATACCATGTGAGGTAATTATTTAAAATAGCAAGAGACCTCAAAAATGTATACAAAATGAGGTTAAATGGTTGAAAGGTTGTACTAATTTATAAAATTAATCCCGCAACCAAAAGGCCAGTGGAGTGGCTTTAATAAATTAAAGAGCTGGTTTTGTCAATAAAAGGGCATTTTGGTAAATGAATTTTTATGCAAGGTTTAAAGGAAGTGTTATGGCCTAAGAAAATTCATAGATATTCTCTAGAATTAAAGGGAATTTATAAAGCAGATAGAACAATTTTCTGAGCTCCGAAAGGCCATAAAGAAAGCCGGAGAAACGTGGGCCAAGTAAATTCGGAGGAAGCTTATGAAAAAAGTTTGATCCAACGGCTAGGATCTAATCTCCCATCTCCTCCACCACTTTCATGACACTTGGCATCTTCTAGAAGGTTGAGGTAAGCATGATGTAATAAGATGATGCAATGATGATGCAAAAGTCCACTTGAACTTCCAAATTTGCCCTTACCCTTTCTATTAGCCACCAAGGGCATTTTGGTCCATTCAAGCCAACTTTTTTGGCTATAAGTAGAGCCTCTTCCCCTTCATATTTTCAGCCAACATGAGTTTAAGAGGGGAAACTCTGCCAAAATTTAGAGAGAAAAACGTAGGGGTGAAGGCCAAGAAGAAGAAACAAAGTTCAAGCTTCAAGATCAAGGTATGTGGTGGCTGTAGCATCTGATTTGATACCTATTTCGAATTAGTTAATGTGCGTATCTGATTCTGAAATTTTGTATGCTTAAAGTAAACTCTGTGAGCTTTAAATCCATGGATAGAACACTTCATTTGGATATGTGTACGATTTATGGTGATTTTTCAAAGTTAGAGATTGAAATCTGGCAACAGTGTTAAACTTTTAGAAGAGTGTCGATTTCCGTACAATTTCGGTGCTGTTCAGTGTAGAATTGGTTTCTGAAACTATTTTTACTTTAAATTTAACTTAATTATTTTTCAGTGAGACTTGGAAGCACTCAATTTGGACTTTTCTAGATTTAATTATGAATTTTCAAAGTTGAGCAAAAATTCTGGAGATTCTGCGTGAACAGTACCCGCGAACCAAAATTTCCAGATTTGATATTCTTGAATCTAAAGCCATCTAAAGTGGTCCTAATT
This sequence comes from Neltuma alba, assembly GCF_004799145.2. Taxonomy (NCBI): domain Eukaryota; kingdom Viridiplantae; phylum Streptophyta; class Magnoliopsida; order Fabales; family Fabaceae; genus Neltuma; species Neltuma alba. The sequence goes on along the minus strand of NW_021632172.1, from coordinate 6,319 downwards.
GACAAGAAATGGATCATAAGGATGGAAAATGATGAGATTTATGTTAGAAAAGCTAGAAAGAAAACCCTAAGACTAAGAGAAAGGGTTGAGGTTCAAGAGAGCTAGCTTTGAACTTTATGTAATCTAGTGGTCCTAATAGATTGTATGATCATTATGACTATGTTTAGGACCTTTGGAACATCCAAGAGGATGTTTGATGATGTTGACCGAAAGCTAACATGGTTGGAAAGTCAAGGGAGTCAAAGGAAAAGTAAGAGGAAGGCTTGAGGTGCAAGGTAGTGAACTTACCTATTATCATTGCTTGATGTGGTATGCTTGTGTGTTGCCGTGTACATGTTATTTGCATGTTGTTATGACATGTTTTAGCTGCTGTAATTGCTATTCATGATGAGTAGATTATGTCTCTATGGCCATGCATCAAGAAGTTAGCTTTGAGCATGCTAGTATGTCACTAATTAACAAGAGAATAAACAAGTTGCGTGTAGTGCATGAGCATCCATTTAGCATGATTAATATGGTATTGTTTGCTACTGAGATTCCCCCGAATACCCCCTCCCTAACCAACCATTTAGGTCAATCAATGATGGGCACTAATGGCATGAGAAGCAAGGAGAAGAAGTGGAGAATTATTAATGCAAATGATTGATATGAATATTCACTGTATAATTCTCCTATGCTGTAAATTATGTTATGAATGCCATCAATTCAATGTATATGCTTAGGATGTTTATGGCATGAATGAAAGTATATGAGTATGAATGAGAAGGATTAAGCCCATGTTATAAAAAGAATTAAAGTAAGGAAATATTAAAGGATAAAACGTAGGTCCTGAAGCAGTTAGTTTTGAGCTTCAGTTTGACCTATTAAATGAATGAGTTAAATCACTAGATTTGGCAAACTTATAGTGCACATCCCAAGCTTCAAAATTAGTGGTAAATCACCTCATTTGGATGTGTATACAATGAGATATGAATTTTCAAAGTTAAGGCGCAGAATCTGGAAAGTCCAGATTTTACCAAATGAATAGTAATTTTAATCCAATAAACTGTACGTTTTCAGTGAGGATGAGTTTAGTTGAATATTTTTCCCTTAAAGAGCATTGAAAGAGCTTTTCATAGAATTTTGGAACACCTCCATACGATTTTTCTAGAATTAGTTATGATTTTCCAAAGTTGGACCTGTAATCTGAAAACTAGATAGTGAACAGTAATTTTTCGAAAATTAACGTCCAAATTGAAATTTTCAAGTTTAAGACCATCCAAAGTGGTTTGGAATGGTTCTAAAGGACTGCTAAGGTACTATATAAGTAAAGTGTGACAATTAACAACCAGTTCGCTCATATTAAGTGTGCTTGTTTTGTGCATCAACTACAACTATTTAGAGGTTTATTTCTCTTTCAAAATATTTTTGCTTTTTTGAAGGAGTTGAATTATTTATTTCTGGCTAATTTAAATTGGAGGAAAAAGACAAAAAAATACCCTTAAATATGTGAAAATCCAGATAAGTGCATGTGAAAAGCAAAATACCATATTAGACCTGGGGTACTGATTTGGCATTTGCAAATGTTAGCCAAAGACATAATTGCCCCTGAGGAAAATTTAAAAAAAAAAAGACGGAATGCAGGAGAGGTTATTTGCATTGTGCCATTGTGAAACTTCTTGTGCCCACATCTCTACGCCACAATCGCCAGTTGCCATGAGGGGAAGGAACATCGTGCCTGTGAGGAACTGCCTTCGGCCATCGTGAGGGTGAGAGGAAGTGGCATCGCCTTTAGGGGAACATCATAGCTGTGAGTAGAGCAGTCGCTGTTGGTGGAGCACTGTCGGTGTGAGGGGAAGATCGTCACCATTACTGGGGTCTGGTAAGTTGATTATTTATTTTATTTGCACGGTGGTTGTCATTAGGGAATCAATTACAACAGAGATTAGAGATTTTGGAGAGTAATAAGGTTATTAGGTTGAAGTAATGGGTCAATCACGCGAAGGTAAGTTGATTTCAGATGATTTTTGAATGATTTATTTGTTAATGAAAGAAAGATTAAGCTTGAGGATACTGAATGAGGAGAGGGAACAATTTATTTTGTTAATAATTTTTGCATGATCATTTTGGGTAATTGGTGTTTGATGGTGAGAACATTTGTTAGTAGAGTTTATTACATAGGTATAGCGATCGACAACAACTGAATAGTGAATGACAACATTTTAGCATGAGTGACTGCTTAAGATGATTTTTTGAATGATCTTATTGTTAATTAAAGATTAAGTCTCAGTGTATCGAATGAGGCTAGGCACCGATTTATTTTGTCAATAGTTTTTGCATGATCATTTTTGGGTAATTGGTGTTTGATGGTGACAACATCTGTTAGTGGAATTTGTTACATAGATGTAGGAATTGACAACGATTTCATAGTGAATGACAAAATTTGAGTACTAGTGACTGGTGAAGATGAATTTTTGAATGTTTTTATTGCGAGTGACAATGAATGCATAGTGAATGACAACATTTGAATACAAGTGACTGCTGAAGATGATTTTTTGAATGTTGTTACTGTGATTGACAACAAATTCATAGTGAATGACAACATTTGAGTACTAGTGACTCCTGATGATGAATTTTTGAATGTATTTATTGCGAGTGACAACGAATGCATAGTGAATGACAACATTTGAGTAGAAGTGACTATTTTAGATGATTTTTTTGAATGATTTTATTGTTAATTAAAGATTAAGCCTCACTGTACTGAATGAGGTGAGGAAACATTATATTTTGGTGATTACTTTTTGCATGATCATTTTGGGTAATTGGTGTTTGATGGTAAGAACATTTGTTAGTAGAGTTTATTACATAGGTATAGCGATCGACAACAACTGAATAGTGAATGACAACATTTTAGCATCTGCTTAAGATGATTTTTTGAATGATCTTATTGTTAATTAAAGATTAAGTCTCAGTGTATCGAATGAGGCTAGGCACCGATTTATTTTGTCAATAGTTTTTGCATGATCATTTTTGGGTAATTGGTGTTTGATGGTGACAACATCTGTTAGTGGAATTTGTTACATAGATGTAGGAATTGACAACGATTTCATAGTGAATGACAAAATTTGAGTACTAGTGACTGGTGAAGATGAATTTTTGAATGTTTTTATTGCGAGTGACAATGAATGCATAGTGAATGACAACATTTGAATACAAGTGACTGCTGAAGATGATTTTTTGAATGTTGTTACTGTGATTGACAACAATTCATAGTGAATGACAACATTTGAGTACTAGTGACTCCTGATGATGAATTTTTGAATGTATTTATTGCGAGTGACAACGAATGCATAGTGAGTGACAACATTTGACTGGTAGTGACAGTTTAAGATGAATTTTTGAATGGTTTATTGCGAGTGACAACGAATGCATAGTGAATGACAACATTTGAGTAGAAGTGACTATTTTAGATGATTTTTTTGAATGATTTTATTGTTAATTAAAGATTAAGCCTCACTGTACTGAATGAGGTGAGGAAACATTATATTTTGGTGATTACTTTTTGCATGATCATTTTTGGCTAATTTGTGTGTGAAGGTGACAACATCTGTAAGTGGAAGTTATTACATAGTTGTAGCAATTGACAACTATTGCATAGTGAATGACAACATTTGAGTACTAGTGACTGTTGAAGATGATATTTTGAATGTTTCTATTGTGATTGACAACGATTGTATAGTGAATGACAACAGTTAAGCATCAGTGACTGTTTATATGTAGAAGAGTGAAGATGGTCTTGAAAGGAGATTCATCAAAATCAATACAGAATGGATTCATGTTGTTTAGGAAGGAGTTTTATGAGAAATTAGGGGGAAGAGGTCAAAGCGTTTTAAGGAACAGAATAAGGAAGTGTCAAAGGCATGGAAAGAGTTGTGTGAGGAGGAAAAAAAGAGGTACAATGACAAGGCTAGGGAATCAAGGCCTGAGAGGAAGAAAACAAGGAAGAACAAAATTCCATTCCAAACCCGGTACTCTCTGCCCCAATTCAGGTCATTGGCGGACTTTGTAAATGATAATGCAAATTTGAGGGAGAGAGTAGAGAAGATAGGGTTCTTAAAGTTGTTGCATGTAGCATGTGAGAGACTCCCATGTGACCTACTAGTGGCTTTTCTTCGTTCATATGATCCAGCAACACATGAATTCAGAATTAGGGGCATTTCAAAGGAATTCAAGCAAGAAGATGTTAAAATATTGCTTGGTGTACCTGACATTAGGGAAGTAGTGAAGGCCAAAGTAGATGAAAATAATCCAACATATCAATAATTAAAAAGGGAGTACTATAAAGTGTCATTTACCAAGATATTAAATGACATTAAATCTAGATAGCATGATGATAAATTTGAGTTTTTGTTTATGTTATACACCCTTGGAACCTTTCTATGTCCAAATTCAAGGGATAAAGTAAGTGATCGGTTATTGAAACTAATGGCTTGCACTATGAATGGGTTTGAGCATTATGATTGGGCTACATATATTATGAAGGACTTAGCGAAAGAGTTGAAGGCTTATGTTAAAGCATTCAGAAGTTGTGGGAGCTCTAATGTGAGCGGCTGTGTGTACTTCTGTTGGTATGTAATGTAATGTAATTTGTCAATGTTTGATTTAATTGATATTTGTATAATTTTATTTATTTCATGTTGCAGATATATTTTTGCAAGCACTTCAGGCTAAAAAAAATGATGTGCATGATGCTACAAATGCTATTGAGTACTGGAATAAGGAGAGAGTTAAAGAAGTTGTTAAGACGGAGAGGGAGAGCAACGTAGGGTTGTTGTTTGGAGGGACACAAAGAGATGTGAAAGTGGGACAAGAGGACAGGGTAGGAGTTCCTTATCTAGACCTGGTATGTGTTACTCTATCTAGTGTTTTTAGTTGTTTAGTATGTGGATTATGTTGAATTTGATGGTATTTGTTGCAGAAGCTGAACAATCTTTATGGGCGATTGGTGACTATTATTGATGAGAGCAATAAAAGACTACTCACTGTAATTGCGGAAGAGTTGCTGAAGGTTCAGCTGACAAAAGAGGCACATAAAAAAGGCGTCCAAGAGGGAAAGTAAGGAGCCAATTGAGGTGGAAGAAGAAGGAGTTGGAAGAGGTGATGACAGTTTTCACATTGATGAAGATTTTGAGGACAATGTAGGTGGGAATAATGATGAGTCTCCCATAGAAGGAGGAGAAGAGGGAGACAATGATAAATATAGCAGTGAAGAAGATAAAGTAGAAGAAGTTGAGGATGATAATCTACCAGTGAAGAAGAAGGAGGAGGAGAAGTGACAAGGATAAATTTGTCGGTGAAGAAGAAGGAGAAGGAGAAGGTGATGATAATGAAGCTACCAATGAAGGACAAGCAATTTGTGATGTGAGTGGGAAGGAGTAGAGGAGGGACAACAACTCTGAAGATCAAAGAGGGTGATTAACCAGCGGTTAGATCTCTATGGATCTGTATGAAGGAAATGCAAAAGAGAAAGAGGACTTTGGAGGACAAGGACAAATTTTTTAAATCATATCCATGATGCCTCCACGGGATCAGGGTGACCAGTAAGTTATTATAAAATGACAACTTTTCATTATGTTTTCACCCGTCACCTATATGAGTCGACAATAAATCATATCCAAGATTGAATTATTTTTTGTTCCTTTTCATGCCATAGTTGTGATATGTATGATGAAGTACTCACTCGGGTTCACTGGGTGGAATCCAGAAAATAAACACGCAGAGCTGATGTCGCTTGTATGTAAGACCTTGATGGCCGATATGAAAGAGGAAGGAAATGTGAAAAGACACTTGTTTGATGCCAACTTCATGGTTAGATGAATAACTTATTTCATTGCCTTATTGATGTTTGTCTGTTTTTAACACAAGCTTAAATTACAGCTGAAAATGGTGTCACGTCTTGTTAGTTGGAGGGCTTCTGAGCATAAGAAGCAAATATTACCTGAGCATGTTTAGGTAAAACATAGGAGATTGTGATCTGATTTTTTAGGCCTGCTCTTGTGGCTGACCACTGGTTCTATTATGTCCTCCAGCCAAAGACATTGAATTTGATGTGCTTGATTCGATGAAGGTCGATGGTGTTAAGCAGAAGAAAGGCAAGAAAAAGGGATTTCTAGAGGATCCTAAAGGAGCCACTCACAATGTGAAACGTCCTACCTTAACCCCTTAGAGCACGTATTCGTAAGTGTTTATGGTTCAAGCAGATCATGGCACAAGCCCGTGGATTTAAAATTTTAACACAATTACTCGGGTTACTATTTACTGTTAAATTTTCATATTACAG
>NW_021632171.1:0-66528 GCF_004799145.2 Neltuma alba | reverse complement strand
TTTTTTTTCAAAGTAGCACTTCTAACATCATAGTTCTAGTCAATACACTTGATTAGCAAGGATTTTTAGGAAAGACAACACCTATTTAGGACAAATAACTAACTCAACTTACTTCTTTAATCTCCTCAAATTAGTCAACTGACTCTTATGATTAGGACTGGAGGTAGTATTAATTTAAACTTTTTAACAACCACACTATTTATAATGAGTCTAATGAATATGATGCACAGTGTGACGATAATGCGATTTAACTTTCAAATATTTGTTTTGATTACAATGAGGAGAAGGAAAAAGCACTATTTTAAATAATGGTTCATCCAAGAATTTATTGATATCATATTTAAAAAAAAATGCCAAATCTCTTTATGAATTAACCTTAGAATATTATTTCTTCAAAGAAAGTTAGCATTATTTTGGGAGGAAACAATTAATCCTTTAATTCTTAAAATTTTGACTCTCTTGTATTTTTTACGACTCAATCCCCATAGAAGAAAGGGGCCAAGAGAGAAAAGAAATAAGGTTTTCATCATCTGTTCACAATATGCATATGTGATATAAATCTGAAGAATAGATTATAGGCTTACCAAAAGAATGGATTAGGCTTATCAAAGCAAACAAAAATATTATCATCAATCTTCCCCTGTTTTTCCTTTCCTCCTTCTTTCCCATTTTCTATTTTGATGTGATTTATGTGATGATTCTATTTGCTGAAGAATTAACAGAGCCAATTATTTTAGACGCCTCAAAGGAGAGGGAGCTTATTTGAAAATGAAACTGACATAAATCTTCTGTACGATGAACCCCAATAGTTGGTCAAACCTCAAGGTTTTTCATTTTCATTTTTAATTTAAAAATGATCAAAATATAAAAACAAGATAAAATGAAATTCAAATGATATAATTTTAGTTTATATAACTTCAATTGAAAGGACATGTTTGGCAAATTGAAAGGGGGAAATTACCCGTAAATTTAAAACAAAAAATTAAATAGAAACATTTTCCTCAAATTTCATGTCCTAAATGATTTAATATTTGCAAGGCAAAATTTGTCATTTACAGATTAAATTTATAAGTTAATATTTGATATTTGCAAGTTTAATTACTTTATTTATAAATATTAATTTTTTGTGGCATATTAATAATAAACAAAATTTAAATAATTTATTAAGCTGCGGGTAATAGGTGTTGGCAGAAAAAAAAAAAAGCTAGAAAATATTGCGGTGAATACGGATAAAAGAAAGATTATCGTGTCAACTCAAACTGTCCAAAAGAACACTGGACTGGTTTCTCCAGATTTTTTACCACTCGTGTCTTGTGTTTATCTGTAAGATGCCAAAATTTCTAAGACCTGGAGGTACAGGCTGAATCTGATCAATCTCTTTCTACTTTTATCTCTCTCGCCATGGAATAAAGTCGGAGTGATATATATAGATGAGGTGAATCTGTGATGTGATTCACTGCCACCTTGTTCGTGTACTGTCCGATCAAAATTTGACCTTTTTAACTCGAAAAGAAGCTACGGCCTACGAGTTGGACACATACACCCCCATGTCCGCTCCATTTTTGTCCTGGAGGGCGTAAGCGTGACCGCCAACTTAAACTGAATGCAATTATACCTCATGACTCCGACAATGGCACACCGAATCGCACAGACTTAACTGGTTTTGTCTCCCAGTTTTGCTTCAAATGGAAAAATCATTTTATAGTTTTTTCTGTTCACTTTGATGTATTTGTAGCTGTTGTCACGTTTAAACCTTGCGATTGAGCTTTCTCTTCCCGGGCATGACGGTGGAGGGAGGATTGGAGAGTGGTGTGAACATTGGCGGGTCTTCCATGGATTCCATTGAATCCCGGTGGGTTTTTCAGGAGGAGGATGAATTGGAGGGTGAGTGCGATGAAGATGAATATGAGGATGACGATTATTCGCGGCATTATACCATGTTGGATTCCGAGGACGAGGAGGACGATGAGCCGAGACTGGTTAGGACTGGCGCACGAATCGATCCCTTCGATGCTGAAGCTCTTGAGGTCTCTGGTACTCAGAGGAGTGACAGTGAGGTAGTTTCGACTTCATTTATTTAATGTTTTCTTATGAATTGCATTACTTCCTTCTTTTGTGTGCCTTGACCTTTTTTCTTACTCTATTTTCTATGAATGTGGAAGTTCGCTAGGCATTTTGGGTGATGGAAAGGAAGTTAAAATATGAATAGCTTGTTTCGCTTTTCCATTTAAACTTTTGCGTCTTCTTAAAGCCCATCGGTTACTAATGAGCTTACTTAGTTAACCAATGATGCGTCTTTCTACGTCAGCAACACTCTTCCACATATGTTACTTGAGCATAGTTCGGTTAAAACTGGATAATGGATCTTCAAGAGACAGAGTGACCGGTTGATCTTTGCAGAATTGACACCTTACTCATCTTAATCTTGGAACTGTGTCATGTGAGCAATGGACTCATCTTTACCTTTATGAATCAGTGCTTACCCCGTCTCCTTCCGGAATCTTCTGATTTTCCCTTGCATCTGAAAGTTATCTCTTATGTTCATTTCCAAATAAGTCTTAGGTGTCGGTAAAACCTTTTAGTGAGTTCCTGGATTCTATGAATTTAAGGCTGTAGCTCGCTGATGCAGACTATTTTCCTCTATGTTTACATAGCTTGTTCTCAGTTTTTACTGGCCACCGCTTGATTTTTTTTTTTTTTGCTTGATTGACAAAATATGTAGCTGTAAATTCGTGTGGAATGATATACAGAGTGTAGCTTTTTACTTGTTATCTTCATTTTTTTTCCTAGAGCAGAATGTGGGTGTGGGAAGGAGTATTTATTTGGCTATTAAGACCCTCGGTGTTATCTTTGGAGATGTGGGAACAAGCCCATTATATACCTTCAGTGTCATGTTTAGAAAGGCCCCTATTGATGGAAATGAAGACATTCTTGGAGCATTATCACTTGTCCTGTACACCTTAATCTTATTTCCTCTATTGAAGTATGTCCTCGTTGTTCTATGGGCTAATGATGGTGGTGAAGGTATTATAGATATTGTTATTCTTTAATATTAGTCTTCAGTGATCTGTTATTTCCTCCCTTTCTTTCTCTTTATGTTTGGTCCTAAATTTCAATGTCATAGTTGTTTCCAAACCACTGCAGGTGGCACTTTTGCCTTGTACTCCTTGATTTGTCGTCATGCTAAGGTTAGTCTTCTTCCGGATCAGTTGCCGTTAGATGCTCGCATGTCATCAGACGCTCCCATATCAAAATTTAGGCTAAAGGTGCCAACTCCTGAGCTTGAAAGGTCGATAAAAATCAAGGAAAGACTTGAAACTTCACTGACTCTGAAGAAGCTTTTACTAGCATTAGTACTGGCTGGTACATCTATGGTAATAACTAACGGAGTTGTTACGCCAGCAATATCAGGTTATATATGCTGTTATATTATGTATTTTTGTAACTTTTCCCAAACTTCTATATTCATGTGTATGGACTTTCAGCCTGTGCTTATTCCGCACTTGAAGTGATACTTTACTGCTTGTGTTTATGGCCAAGTCTTCTTCTTAATGATCCCACCTTTTATTTACCTCTTTATCTTAGTTCTTAGTTTATTTGCATTTGTCACTGCAGTAATTTCTTCTGTTGGTGGTTTGAAGGTGAGGGTAGATGCAATCAAGCAAGGTAATGCCTTTACCTATCAATCAACTCTTCAATTGTATTAGTTATCAATCCCTTTATTTAATGATGTTATCTGTAGGGACATCCGGAGAATTCAGGCTTACATTTCTTTGAACTGAGTTCTTTTAACCCGTGCTTTGTCAGTAATAGAATCTGTGGGTTTGACTTATTCAATTTTGTGTCATTGTGCAGGTTATAGAAATGAGCCAAATGAATTTTTTACTTATCACTTTTTAACTTCATATGCTACTTGCATGTTTATGCCTGATTAAACTGGCGGATTGCAAAAATTGGCTAAATGTTATGTCTGATTAATTTTTCTGATTTCAACTTTATTGAGTGAAAAAGGGGCAACAAACATTGCCACTCGAAGGTTTAAAAGTTAATGATAAAGTATATGAAAATGATGAGTATCTAAAACTTTAATATTGAATAAAATACCTAGGAATAATCCTATTCTAATAAAAACCTATTAAGATGTAAAAAATACAGTTACCCTTAAATAAGATAATAAAAAACCTAATGAATGACGTCTTATAATCAAAAAATAATATTAAAAAAAATGTTAAATTGCACATTAAATTTTCTGACACCCCCGAAGTTGGGAACAAATTGGAGCTAGCGTTGCCAATCTTCTTCGTTTTAAGCTTTTTGTTATGCTTTTTGATCGTTTGTCTTCCTCTTCTCACTTTGTAGCAAGGGTCTTGGCTTTTGGGCATTCTCTTGTCAGTCCTTTTATGAGATATTGGTTTCACTAATTATTAGAATACGGTTCTAACCCTTCTCTATATTATAATTTCTATCTACCAATTTGATTTAGGTGAATAGAATGCATTCTGTTTTCTTAGATTTTTTTTTGGGTGGTGGTTTTTTTGGGGGGGGGGGGGATGCATGTGACTAAGTTGATTGATGCCCTTATTCAGACTTCATTTTTTCATTAAGGAGTTAATTTCTTAAATCTTCTCCCTTGATTATGCAGATAAAGTGGTGATGATTTCAGTTGCCTGCCTTGTCATTTTGTTCAGTGTACAGAAGTATGGAACAAGTAAAGTGGGACTTCTTGTAGGACCAGCTTTGTTAATATGGTTTTGTTCTCTTGCTGGCATTGGGATCTACAATCTTTTCAAATATGACAGCAGCGTCTTGAGGGCATTTAATCCTATCCATATATATCACTTCTTTGAGAGGAATTCAACTAAAGCATGGTATTCTCTAGGGGGCTGTCTTCTGTGTGCATCGGGTAAACACACAAATGCAGGATTGTAGATGCTAGAGATGCAGTAATATGTATTTTGTCTCGCCTTAAATGTCTGTAGATTTGTTTCTACTAGCAGGCCTTTCCCCCTCTGTTTTAATGTCCTTATATTGCTAGCTTTTATTATGTGATCAATGTCCAAGTTTTCAACAATTCTAACCATCTGATGTGGAATCGTCATAATTTTGAGGCCTACTGAGCCTGAATCTTCTGTTATGTGGTGTAGGAAAGGAAAGGTTCAGGTTAAAGTGCTTGACAGGATCATGAGTTGTAGTAATGAATTTAAAACTGAAGGATGGATGGATTGATGGATTATACTTTTTTTTTTTGGGGGTACAATGGATGGATTATACTTTGAAGAAGGGGGAATATTAATAACTTGAGGGGGATAGGAAGGAAGGGGGAAGAGACAGAAAACAAGGGGATAAAGCACAATAATGCCATACAATCTACGTAGCTGACCCCACCTGGTGGGATAAGACTGCTTCTTCTTCTTCTTGTATTATCATCCAAGTCTATCTCACATGTGCTGCATGGTGGCTATTTATAGAAGCCACTGCTAAGGTTTCATTCTCAGGAAGGAAACATATAAACAAAATAAAAGGTTTCCTTCTAGTAGGTTTCCTTTGAGTGAAGGAAACATCTCTCTTGCAGCCCATTTAATACATGTAATGGTTAAATAATCCACTTGCTAAATAAAATAAAAACAAGCAGTAATAAAGTATAAAACTTAGATTTCCTTCTATACGAGGTTTCTTCGAAATATATATCATTCTTATATTCCATCATTGGGTGTTGTATGGTCTTGTCAAGAAAGGGGTTTGCCTTGATTATTTAAGTAAGAAATTGAAAACAAGACCTACAACTACATGAATAAACACTAGAAGAGTTGAGTGTTCAAACTTTTAATCTTGACTAGAAGAAAGATGTATGGATTCTTACTTGAAGAATCAAAAGATGGAGTAATCTTTTTTCCCCCTTTTATGGTGGAAAATACTTAAATTCATATGGTTGCAAAGACTGACGGTTTGGTTTAAAGTTGAAAACTAAATATAAGTTTCTGGACTTTTTGTTATGTGTATACTTGGAGTTTATTAATAAGGCTTATTATATGGAAAATCAGATTGCTGTGAAACGGATGGTTAAGTTCTTACTAGACATGATGCCTTTATAATTTGTAAAACCTTTTCATTATGATGCCAAAGCTTCGGGGGCTGTTTGAGCTACAGATATACATGGTTGAAGTTTGAAGCTGTATAATTTGAGGACTGATAGAAAACAAAATACTCCTCCAGTCGTAAATATAAGACCTATTTTTTAATGTAAATTACACTACAAAATAGGTCTTATATTTAGGATCGGAGTAGTATTATGTATTTATATAGGTTGATATGCATCCATGCATGCATGCACACATCCATCCATACGTATCATGGATGCATATGAACATAGATATGTGCATAGCATAGTCCATGTTAAAGGCATAGCTGATACTCAGCTTCTTCACCTGACCTTGCAATAAAGTTTTGTTTTTTATTCTTTCAAGTGACTAGGTTATTGCTAATGATGACACAATACCCTGACATGTTTGTCTATCAAAAGGAGAACTTGTCTTTGTCACTATTACCAACCACCTGAATTTGAATTAGGCATATGGTTGGTCATTGTTGATCAATTGATGGTTGGAATGAGTCACAACCCTAATGACATGCTGCTAGAATGAATCACAATTAGCTAGGTTGAAATGAGTCACAACCATAACAAGTCACTGTTAGAAGGAACCACAATACGCTGGGTTGGAATGAGTCACAACACTGACGAGATGCTACAGGATGAAAATGATGGTAGTCTGGGTTAGAATGAGTCACAATCCGAATGAATTATTGCTGGAAAGGATTATAGCAGTGTAGGTTAGAATGGGATAATGTTAATGAGCCACTGCTGCAAGGAACCTTTGACACATGAAGCCACTTTAGTAAATTACCAAGACCCTTGAGACATAATCTAGGGTCTTATATCGTCATTACAATATGAATTTTAGGCTTGAACTTTTCTGAAGTTTCCATTTCTCTCTCACACACAGATCATGGGGAAACTTTAATGAGTGAATAATCTGAGCCACCTCTTAGTCCTTCACTGTGAATTTATGCTGATGATTAGTGTGGTTGGCTATGTGGACGTCCATATATTCAGGGTATTGGTGGAAAAGACAGACCTATGGATGTGTCAATGCAACGGTATTTTATCAAATTGATAATGACATGTTTTGCTGTTTCCTATTTTATACTTGACTTTAGGATGAAAAGATTTATATGATAAGCTTGCCCATGGTTTTGGGGGGAAAAAAGTTTCTGGCCCATAGCCCCGGTTTTCCAAAATCAAAATTGAAGCGTAATTAGTAGAATATGGAGATTGTTCTTCACAGAATAAGCATTTATGGAACTTGTGAACAGTTTTTACTCACACAGTTAACATTAATGTTTGTTCCTTTTCATTGACCTCGTGTCAATTCTTGATAGTATTATGTGGTGAATTTGCAGCTGAATAACTATTGGTGGCATTTACGTGAATTTTTCAACTATTGCTTAACATTCTTACTGGTTCGTGTTGTAGGTTCTGAGGCCATGTTTGCAGATCTTTGCTACTTCTCTGTACAATCAGTCCAGGTAATGGAATATGAAAAACTAGTGTCTTGTAATGTTTATTAGAATCTCAGGGTTCTTTCTGCTATATCATAATTCCTTATCCTTCTTGTTTGATAATTTTTCTCTAATGGAATTGATGTTGGTTGCCTGCAGCTTACCTTTTTCTTTCTTGTTCTGCCATGCCTACTATTGGGTTATTTGGGTCAAGCTGCTTACCTGATGGACAACCATGCTGATGCTGGTGATGTTTTTTTCTCTTCTATCCCAAGTAAGTATTGATAATTATTCCTATTCCTTCATTCTTTACAGATGGCTTTCTGGATGATTTACAGGAGATTTTTGTTGTACAATTATCTGTCTTCAGGTGGTGTGTTCTGGCCAATGTTCCTCATCGCTAACATTGCTGCAATGATTGCAAGTCGGACCATGACGACTGCCACCTTTTCATGCATAAAACAATCTATTGCGCTTGGGTGTTTCCCTCGCCTTAAAATAATCCATACCTCTCGGAAATATATGGGTCAGATCTATATCCCTGTTATTAACTGGTTCCTTTTGGCTGTTTCACTGGTGCTTGTCTGCTCTATATCCAGGATCGAAGAGATTGGAAATGCATATGGTAATTGCTTTGAGCTTTATTTATATATATATATATATATTTTGCTTATAAATAATCTGTCATTGGTAATAATGTTACAGTAAAATTGAGGTCAAACACTCAAACATCATCATAGAATAGTTAGCATTAAAATGATTTGTTTATGTGTAAGCAGATTGAAATTCTCTCCAGTAATTTCTTCGGAATGCCCTCTGTCATGGTTGAGAACTAAGCACACAAAGCACTCCCTTATTTCTTTCTTCTCTGCTTTCCCTCCTCCCAAAAAAAGAAAAGAAAGGAAGAAAATTGTTTTTACTTCTCATTTATTTCCTTTTTTTTGGGACTTGGCTTGCTTGTTATATCCTGCCACCCTTTTACAATTTTCAGGCATTGCAGAGCTCGGAGTGATGATGATGACATCTGTTTTAGTTACCCTCATAATGCTTCTTATATGGCAGACGCACATAATCAAAGTGCTCCTTTTTATGACAGTCTTCTTGGGATTGGAGTTGACTTATTTTTCGTCGGTTCTGTTGAGCATTACAGATGGAAGTTGGATAATATTGGTTTTTGCCATAACAATGTTTCTTATCATGTATGTATGGACTTATGGTAGCAAGCTCAAATATGAAACTGAAGTCAAGCAAAAGTTATCAATGGATTTGATGCGGCAATTAGGCTGTAATCTGGGAACAGTTCGAGCACCTGGCATTGGTTTGATTTATAATGAGTTGGCCAAAGGAATTCCATCAATTTTCGGCCATTTTCTGACCTCGCTTCCAGCAATACATTCCTTGATTATATTTGTGTGTATGAAGAGTGTTCCAGTTCCAGTGGTGCCCCAAAATGAAAGATTCGTTTTCCGGAGAGTCTGCCCAAGAAGCTACCATATTTTTCGTTGTATTGCCAGGTAGGGAGCTTAATTTTGTATTACTTCAGTGTAAATGTGAAACCAAAAGGCACAGGACAAATGGTATATCCTATGAAAAGTTTGGATTTATTGTCTACATGAATCATTACTATTCATATTACTTCAAGAAATAACGCATGCGGTTCCTTCACTTGAACTTTAACTTGCGTACAGGTATGGTTACAAAGATGTGCCGAAAGAAAATCAACAAGTTTTTGAGCAGATTCTGATTGAGAGCCTAGAGAAGTTTGTCCGTCAAGAGGCTCTCGAGCGATCATTGGAAAGTGACAGGGATGATAGCGATTCAGAGGATGAGTACTCTAAGGTTCTCGTTGCTCCCAATGGGAGTGTTTACTCTCTTAGTGTTCCTCTCCTGGCTAGCTACAATAATGCAAGCAAGCCTGTTTCCATAACCAGCACATCAGAGGTGAGCCCAGCATCTTCTAGTCTTCCTGCTTTTGATGCAGAGCAGAGTCTTCAAAGGGAGCTATCCCTCATGCGTGTGGCTAAAGAATCTGGAGTTGTTTATCTTCTTGGTCATGGAGATATAAGAGCAAGGAAGGATTCATGGTTTATCAAAAAGCTAGTTATAAACTATTTTTATGCCTTTTTGAGAAAGAATTGCAGGAGGGGGACTGCAAATTTAACTGTGCCCCACACACGTCTGATTCAGGTTGGCATGACTTACATGGTGTGACACAGTTCTGGAACCAAATAAAGCAAATGCCAATTTCTTTGGTGGCAGAGAGTGAGGCTTGGAAAATGCAGTTCCGGCTAATTGAATTCCCTTACAGCCAAATACCTATCTAGCTTTGGGTCTGAAAATTGTTTTGACGCTTGCCTGGAAATGTGGGGTTGAAATAGGCGGAGACAAACAAATCAGAGTACAACAAAAATCTTTGGTTGTTCAGTAGGTATCCTGTGAGTGTGTCAATTTTTTCCCAATTTTTTTAGAATTTGAAATAAAAATTTAAACGTGTCGGGTTTCAAAGGCTTAAGAAAGGTTCAGACAGGCTTACAACTCGGAACATTTATAAAAATATCGATAGATTAGTCACCAATGGGATCCTCGCTTTAGCCATGAAATTCAAACCCTTTTTCTTATAGGAGATGAAGCCATACTTTACCTGCTGGGCTAACCTTTGAAGACGTGAATGGCTGTAATTTTACAATGTAGGATGAGCATGACATCAGTAATGGTCAGAGTTTTGTACAGTGGCATTTTATACCGTCTTATTTCCTTATCCTTTTTTCCTTACAAGTTTCTGTAAAACTAAAGTAGTTTAGCGGTAGAATCCATGTTATGTTCTGCTAGTTGGAAAAAAGATCGGATGTTTGAAGAAGAGTTATCTTGCTGCTACTTTCTGTCCTTAATAAAAGTACGAAACAACTAATTTGATAACATTAAAAAAATTAATCTGGTCGGGTAATGTAACAAGTATCTTGGTTTTTCTAAACTGTATTATTTAACTGTATACGTTCAAACCATTTTTGATGAAAATTCTTTATAATTAATAGAGGTATTTTGGAGAATACATTATAAATTTGAGAGATAAAGAGAATTAAAATATTATATTTAGAATCAAATATAATCTCTAAATAGCTTTTATATTAAGGATTGTAATTCTTATATCAAGGATTAGTGATAATGTAGGTAATAAGGAGTGGGAAAAATCTATTGAAAGTTTGGCAATGAGACTTTCCCCATCTATCATTTCAATAATAACTATTAAATAAAAGCTATATTAAGGTAATAATTATTATTAAATGAAAATTATATTAATAGTTATTATTTTAATAATAAAAAAAACATCTATAAGTAATATTAATAAATGAATTCTTAACAATCAATTTTTTAAAATTACTTATAAAAAGGTATACAGACAGAAATTGCAACTAATCAACATCTCTTCAATATTCTCGATTGTTGTACGACGAAAATCTTATAATGTAATCACGTAAAGTTTTAGTTCTTAAAATCAGCTCAAGAAGATGGTTGAGGTACAACACACACACCCCATCATCATCATCATCAAGAAGAATAAATTGCTCATACTTTGTGACATCATAGTAATTTAGATCTTTTTCATTAAATAAATTAACAATGCTAAGATTGCAGTATACACGTCTAGAAGACAGCCAGTCAACAATTAAGATAAAATAAATCTAGCTCCTCGACATGGCCAACTTGCCAACATCGCACAAGACTATTTTGAACTGTGATGAGACAGGGAAGATACACAATAGAAAGGAAGTAGGCTTACAAACTATTATCAAATCCATCAATGAGATCTAAGATAAGAAACGCTGGAAAGAATGAATATCTCATCTTCTGACAAATACGCTTTAAACTCATTCCTGTAAAATAAAATAAAATAAAATTCCGGGTTTGGGGTCCTTCAGTATCATATCCATAACAAACACCACCTTTAACTTTGGACCCCACAAGTAAGCATGCTCTAGTATACGTCTCGTTTCTCAGCTGACTAATTCAATTTTTTAAATTACTGGATCGGAACAAGTATCAGATCTGTTTGTTCAAAAACAGAAGAATGTCCATATCTTTGCTGATCTCTGCCCAAAAGCAGGATGGAGAACCTGCGTTCTGTTTTCTGTTATCCTGCACCATCTATCACTTTACTGTCCATATTTTAATTTCTCTTTTTGGGCAAGATCAGTATCGGCATGGGTTTTGACCATCGGGGATGCCGCATGGATTTGTTTTTGCTTCGTGGAAAATCTGTATCTTAGAAGCAATGAGTTTGTCATAACCCCAATGGAACTCAAGCCCATGAGAGCCCCTGCAATTGACGGAGTCAACATGGTCCCACTTACTGGAAGTAACAATCCAGCTGCAATTGGAATTCCAACCTGCATGAAAGCTCTCGATTACACAAAAATAGTCGATGACGAAAGAAAAAATAAAGTGGCGGTTATGTTTAAATTCAACAACCCAGAATGCAAACAAAAGATAGACATTTAAGCCCTCAAAGTTACTTTTGGCCATATTAATCATAAACTTAACCAGTTCCACGTTGGTACGACAGAAGTAAGAAAGATATCGCAAGTGACCTAACTCCTAGCTCACTAGGAAATAAGAACCATGTTAACATGAGACTGATGATACTTTCAGGCTAGCAGTTAACATATAGAGCTGAATGATAATTTTTATGGATTATATTTTTAGACACAATTTCCCCACTTGGGATGGACTGATACTGATGCGAGACCTGAGTGATCATAGGGGAATTTGAACCCATATACGGGGAGTGGGGTGCAAGCCTTGTCTAGGTCCTTACAATCAGTAGTGCCAACTTGCTTTGTCGGCAAAGGGCAAAAAAGGATTGGGGGAAAAAAAAAAGGTGCCAGCTCGCATTGGCAAGTCATTTCGAAGTTTTAACAAGTTGCTTTGTATTAAAAAGCAAATCTGAGATTCAATTTGTTTTTTTTTTGGGGGGGGGGGGGAGAACAGTTGAGCCAATAGTACCCTTTCAATATATTCTGCATTGATATGATCAAGTTTCTGCAGAACTTACAATATTGTATAGGAAAGCCCACCCAAGATTTTGTTTCACAGTCTTCATCGTGAGCGTGCTCAGATCCAATGCATCAAGCAGCTGCATAGATATAAATAATTTAGGAACGTAATATATATATCCATTATAGGAAGCAATATTTCATAAGGGAAAAACACATGTTGTATGCCTTATGCATTGTTCTGTTTCCTGACAAAAAGAAATGCAAACTCAAAGAGGCCATGTGATGATGTGATAAACATCTCTCTTTTAGCACAAGAGAAAACTGCAGATTTAGATTGAACGCTATGGAATTTATCATATTTGATAAGCAAGGAGGTATAAATATAAGAAACCGTGTTAACAAGTCTCCCACTGCAATCCTAGAAATTCTGCAAAATAATAAAATTGAAATAAACATGCAAAACACCATGAAGAAAATACATTTAAGATCAAACTATACTAATAATCTGAACACGATTACATCGAGATATCCAACACAAACATTTTCCTGTTATATTTTACCAAATAGTACTGCTATACGGAATCTAAAATTGTATAATGAAAAGGTAAAAATCAAACAAATATAATATGAATAATCTAGCAATAATAAATAAAAATTAATTTAATTTCAATAAACTGAAGAAACTTATAATCAAACAGAATACAGGTGAATACAAATTACCTGTGAGAGCCTGTTGCCCATCAGCACAATAGAAGACACCTCACTAGCAGCTCCGACACCTCCACCTAATGCAATACCAATATGTGACGAAGCCAAGGCAGCTGCATCATTGATCCCATCGCCAACCATAGCAACAACTTTTTGATCTTTCTGGAGTTCATTTATAAACTTCTTTTTGTCATCTGGCTTCACTCCAGATAGCACCTACAATTGACAAAAATATGAGATATCCAGTTATTCAATTTTAAAAAAAAAAAATCCTGAAAAATAACAACGGAAGAAATATTGTGGTACAACAGGAACTTAACTTGAGAGTCTATGACAACTAACCTAAACTACCCACTCAATAGTGCAGCACCCATGTAATCCTTTTTATGGTTTATCAATAGTTATCTAAAGATATTGAGCATGTCACCTAAATATCAACAATACAAATGCATATATTTATAGAAGGAATATGTAGAGGTTTGTCTAGAATTTTTTACCTTCTCTCCAGGAATTCCAACAACAGATGCAACGTACTCAGCTGTACTCCTTTTGTCTCCCGAGAGCATATAAACACCAATTCCTTGTTTAGACAGAGCTTCAACAACATCTCTTGCATCTTCCCTTATTTGGTCTTCAAAATATATAAGCCCAGCTACAGTATCATTTACTCCCACATAAACAACAGACTGATTTCTATAGTCCTCAGCTTCTTGATGAATATTTTTGTTAACTCCCTGCCTGTGCAAAGGATATTACCGATCGGTGGTTGAAAATTAAACAATAAAAAACAGAAAGAAAATTTCTTTCTTTTTGTTTTGTACTTCCATAGAATAATACTTTGGACATGTGCAGAGAAGGCCTTTGGAGGCCCCAGTGAGGAGGATGGATCAAACAAGATGGAGTCCCATAAAAAGAGGCAGGGGAAGACTGAGAAGAACGCTGAATGAGGTCATTGAACGAGACCTTCTAATCAACAACATATCTAAGGATTGGGTTGTTGACAGAGTACGATGGCGTCGTGTGATTCATGTAGCCGACCCCACCTAGTGGGATAAGGCTTGTTGTTTGTTTTTTTGTTCCATAGAATAATACAATTGAAAGTTCCTAGAACCATTGAATGAATTTTACTGCAAATAAACGTTCTCGCTTTACTGCAACCCATTGGAAATAGTATCCCCGTTCCAATAAATTAATGTTAAAGAGATGATGTGTGAATCAGAGGAACATCCAAACTTGAATACCTGATGAGCCATTCCAAAGTCCCAACTGAAACCTTATTGTTATTAATAATTGCTACTGCACCAGACCCAGGTTCTTCCAAATATGTCCCATCGTCTACCTGCAAAATTTGCAAATAAGCTGACACTTGTATCTTGATCAATTTAAAAGTACAGGCAGAACAATCCGAATATAAAATGACATCTAACAATAATCTTCTACTTTACAATATCTACCAATGTAGTACTCTTCCCATAAATTCTGTTCTTTAAATCGATCTCTTTAGGAAAAAAAAGATACTCCCTGTAGAAGAGGACAAAACGCTGTGTCTTCTACGCTATTGCTCCCAACTGGCATGTCCTCCACCAAACAAGGGTAACTGAACAGGTAAGACAGATAATGACCTTCAGGGGATCAACAGTGAGAGCATACTCCCAAATTCCACCTCTTCAGGGATCTCAAATTCCTCCAAATTTCACTTGATTAAATTACTTCAGAAAATTTGAAAATCCAATCGCTCTTAATTCAACCATGAAATTTTCATGGAAGCATTTCAAATACCTTCAAAAAAAGTCTTCTCTTAAATCATCTGATCCAAAGTGAGAACAGGAAACTAGAAGATACAAAGAAGTGTCAAGAGTCACTTCAACTCAAAAGTTTAAGCTATCAAGTGAAGGACCGTGCATAGTTTATTATAATATCAAATATTCTCTCTCACAAAAAGGGCATAGTCCTATCTTACATTACATTCTCTGAAACTGTCCTGGCTATACACTGAAACTGAGTTTTAGTTAAAGAAATGGGGTCATCAAGGATCAAATTCTTAACTACTTGGTTACAAAGACTCTAATACCGTGTCAAGGATTTAAGCTGTTGAAATCATGTACAAGCCAGGATACGATGATCTCTAGAGTCAATCCCCCCTCCCGGTCTAGAATTAAAATAAGATAAAGATAACATAAAATAAACTTCAAAAAGAAAACAAATATGACCAGCTAATGTATCATCTATGCTGACTGGAGACAAGTTTCAGATCAAGGCTAATTGGAAATTTTAAGTGCGCAAAACCAACAAAAAAGAAACACCAATGACTTAGGGACTCACGGTTATGATAAACAGATAATCATATTTGCAGTGAACCTTAAAAAAATCAAACAATAAGATGAACACCTTTGCATTATGACAATTAACTGCCTGAGCAGCTTCTACAATTGCTTTACCAACTGGATGTACTGTATTTGATTCTACTCCAGCAGCTAATCTCAGAACTTCAACTTCTGACCACTCATTGTCTGCAGCTTGCCTGCGTTAACCATGTGATATGCCATTACCTTTAATTGCATACCTATTCTACCAAAAAATCATATAATTTCAGAAACTTGATGACATTTGACATAAGGTTTCAGAATAACAAGTTTTTCCAAGAAATCATTACAAAAGTACAAACATGGAAAACAATTAGATTTGAAATGCTCTTAATGCCATATGCATATTTACGTACGTACATACTGAGGGAATTGCCGCGGTTTGCATTATTTATGGAATAAAATGAGGTCATCCCTATCCGATGCAATGACTAAGGAGTATCTCAGTGAAATTACAGCTAAACAATCACAGAAATTATTGAAAATAGCAAACAGAGAACACACCACCGCACTCAAGCATTAGTTACAACCCTCTCTATATTGTCAGCATTAGTTACAACCCCCATCTCTCATTGCCAGCTCATTCCCTCCCCTTGCTTTTTCTTTCTCTGGTATGTTTTAGTCACCCGTCACATACACAAGAAACGAGAATTATAGAATTAAATTAAAACATCTTTAGTTTTTTTTTTAAAAAAAAAAAAAGTGATTGGAGATAAAGCAACCTAACATATATAATTTTTCTAGGGCTTTGGATTCACTTAAGCTATGTGAGCCTGTAATACTTGGGAAGGCTAAATCAGAACAGCTGAAAATGATCTTTGAAGCCTATTCAAGAAAAGTCAATTTGACGAAAATTGAACGTGAATGAACGCTACTTAATGCAATATCATTTCAATGCATCAGTTGTCTTCACGGCAGGGTTAAGGTTAATATAAAACTGAGGGTTCAATTAATGTTCACGCAGAAATTCAGGGTTTGATAACCATCTGAACTTGTTCTGTAAAATGGAAATAATCAAACATATAAAAAAAGAGGATCCTTGCCACTCAAATCCCAATTGCATATAATGATAAGGCCTAAACTAAGGCTAGCAATAAAATATTTGAGAAACCCCCACCATCTGGGACTCCTATCTTAGGCGGAGAAATACTTAAGATAACTTATCCTGAGAGCTAAACAAACTGGCTAATAAATGGGAATTAAAACCAAAAATATAAATAAGAAATTGCTAGATTAGAAAAGATAAATAACATTTAGATAATTTGATTTCCTACAGTTTATAGTTGCATCATGCAAAAACTCATTCGCCATATTCTTTTCAGGGATGCATATCTAAACGTTTTAAGGCAATTAGCAAGACAATGCTAACTCGGTTGTGCTATCATGAGTTGAATTTCCAATTTCTGTTGTACAAGGTCTAGTTACACATAGATGATGGTGTTCTCAAGAGGTGACATAAGAGAACTCAAAATAGAAATTGTAGTGCTAACCATGAATTTATTAACAATTGATTATAAAACTGCCAAAAATCTAACTGTACTTGCATGATATTTACTGAACAGCCAAGCTTTTATTTTTGTTTTTTTCTTTTTCCCTTTTTAATTACACTGATAAATAAGGCAAGCTATTTAAAATCAACTAACCTAACTTATTGTGTCTGTTACTTACCGTTTTTGATAGCCGCATTGGACTACTGTTTTTTTTTTTTTTTTAAATATATGCCCTTAAAAAGGGATAATACATGGTAGGAGTTCCAACTTTTATTGTTGATCTGTTCAATATCAACGGTAATCAACATGAGAGGGATGTCTCATAATTTTTTATTAAAATATAGTTCCAAACTGACAGCAATACGGGATGAAAATCAAAGTGAAAGTCAATATCTTTATAATAGTACTCTTTCCATATGAAAATTTGTGCCCCACTCAACCTTGAGTTGATGTCTTGTCCACTTGTATCAACAAGCTTTGTCACAACAGGTCTACCAATTGTCAAGGTCCCTGTTTTGTCAAATACAACAGCATCTACCATTGAAAACTTCTCCAGAATGTTTCCGCCCCGTAAAAGTAATCCTCTCGTGGCTCCCAAAGAAGTTCCAACCTGTTAAACACACAGCAAAGTAATACCGTAAGGCTTAGTCTACACACAATGATGACTATGGGGATGAGAGATGCAGCCTCTTTGAAGATGTTACCAGCACAGCTGTCGGTGTGGCCAACCCAAGTGCACACGGACAAGCAACAACCTGTGTCAAATCACTGTAAGTAATTTCCAATAATATATGCCCAGATTCTCTTTTGAGCAGGGGAAAAAATATAGAATTGAGGACAGATTCACACCCTCCAGGAAAGAAAAAACCATAGAAATAAAGAATAATTAAAGAACTAATTAAGGTCTGATTACATTCTCATAAGTAACGACCCAACCAGCAAAACATGGAAACACATAAAGGCAGTAAAGGCTCAAAATCAGGAAACAAATAAAGACATCAAAGCCAGAGAACATTCTTATGCCCAATGTGATTTGAATCAAATAATCACAAGTTAAATGTGATTCCCGGCAATGAATCAGTTAGCCGGACAAAGAGTTTGAGCTCATATTAACAGATATAGAAGTAGGTCCCTTAGTAGTTTGTACCCAAGACTAGAACGAATTTTCAGTTTTGAAGATTTGTGGACTCAACCAGAGAAAGTGGAATAGCTCCGGTACTTTTTCTTATTCATAAATAGATCAGGAATTTATCCAATATATAGAGATTAAAAAAAGCTTAAGCAATAAGGCTCCAATCCCACGTACTTAAAATTGGATGATGCAAGGAAGTAACAAACAGATAAAAATAATAAATGAGTAAAGCAACAACCCACTTAAATCAGAAACAGAGGAAATCTAGTAAAGCCGTCTTCACACCTGGCAAAGCATTTGATCCATTAACGATAAGGTTCTACTCCCCACTCTATTGCAATTACAAATTCTTTATCTTTGAATTCTCTCCAACAACATATGAAACCTTTCATTCAAAAAACAAATAAATGGTATTTCCATTTTGTACAGCCAAAAATGGAATCATGAATTAAGAGCTTTAGAGCTTCAATTAAATAATATACTAATGTTGAAGAGCCACCCAATCTTACAGGAGGGCTAAGCAATGAACTTAATGTTACTAACACACTTATATGCTCTCCCACAGAAAATCATGTTGGGCTTAAAGCAAGTACGAAGCAAAAGCCTGTTACCAAATTGTGCTAAAATCAAATTAATGTCAGAAATTTGGGGAATAAAGGTTAAAACAAGTCCAATACCATGTCAAAAAGCACTCGATCTAATATATGAAAGCATCATATCAGAGACAAAAATGGGCTTTACATTTTTAAGTTGCTGACATAGTATGAAAGAAGACAGTTATGTACTAGCTTCCCTATGCCTCAAAGGAGATAATTGGAATGTAAGACTCATGTACAACTTCTGAAAATCATACCAGAACACTGCAAGCAAGTTGCAATGCCAGAGAAACTGCACTTCCTTGATAAAGAGCAGCAGGAAGAATGCGCGTGCCAAACAGACTCCAGAATGTAAATGTGGCTGCAGAAGCTGCCATTACTCCATAAGTGAAGTGTCCAGCCACCTGGATGCAAAATAATGTTACAAAAATTAAGCAAAAGGTAAATAACGACAACAAATGTTGGGAACACCGATACCCAGCAGCAATCAAGCAAACAATGCGCAAATATGCACAAACAAAAAATACTTGGCAGTTTGTTAATCCGCCAATACATTCAATTTGCACAGATGCATGCATAAAAACCAAGGCGAGGCCATGAACACAATCCTATTCCTATCTCATTCACATAATATATGGAAGGACATACAAATGACCTTGAGAAATTATGAAATTCTACTCCAACCAGACACAACAGTAAACACCACAAAATATACAGAAGAAACAATGGACAGAAGGATGAACTATGGACAGAAGAAACAAAATAGATAAAAGAAAAAACACACCACATTACAATGTCTAGTATTAACAAAGTTTTGCCATTTTAGACATCTTAGCCAGACTGTACCTTCTTTCAAGATCGAGCCAGCAGGGATCAATAATTAAAACTGTAAACCAGATTTTACAATATGAACACCATGAATTTGACCAGACTCCTCAATGCAGAAACATGATATGATGGACATAAAAGTGATATAAGAAAACCTTGTCAGCCAAATGTTGAACTGGAGCTTCCCGACTCTGTGCTTCTTCAACCAGACGAACAATGTCTCCCATGGCAGTCTCACTGCCTGGTCTCTGCACCTCAATTGTAAGAATGCCATTTAGATTTATACTCCCAGCAGCAACCTGACTCTGCACATACAAAATCCAACACAGTCACAATTGAATTAATTGTGGTGCTGCTATAGATACGGGAAAGAGAATAGGTTGGTTAAATGACCCA
Organism: Neltuma alba; assembly: GCF_004799145.2. Classification (NCBI taxonomy): domain Eukaryota; kingdom Viridiplantae; phylum Streptophyta; class Magnoliopsida; order Fabales; family Fabaceae; genus Neltuma; species Neltuma alba. Next base: position 46,464 of record NW_021632171.1, on the reverse strand, counting down.
CAATAACATTAAAGATTTTTCATAACTAGTACAAATGCACCACGCTGATTGCACCATAGACCCACATATAGATAAACAAGTAAGACTGACAAGTAAAGTCAAAAGCCAAATAATTTATTATTCAGATAAATATGTTGAGAACAAAAGAATACCCCAGGTAGTTTTGTTGCTGGCAGAGGCTCTCCAGTAAAACTTGACTCATCTACAGTGCTTCTACCAGTTCTAACAATTCCATCTGCTGGAATACGATCCTAGATAGTAAGAGTATGTGGGTTAAAAATATATCAACGAAGCCTAACAAACATTTTATGAATGCCACTCATTACAATTCAAGCACAATGTGATCTAACCAAAATTAGCAATAGTTTTGTTGCACAAACAGCATCATACTTGCTTTTAGTTCTAACTTATATTAGCCTTGCTGCCTTCCCCAGTATTATATGGATATGAAATAAAGCTTCTACTGATGGTAGTAGCTTTTGAAAGCAAAGTAGATTAAAACAGATAAGAATGCAATTTAAAAAGACAAATTCTTTCTGCACCTTTCCCCACATTTTGTCCCCATTTTCCACTTCCCATTGTTTGAGGACATGGAGTACACCACTGCCATGTCTTTATATTTATTAGACAATTTTAATGCGTCATAATAAGCTACTAATGGTCAGCCATGATGGAAAAATAAACAATAGCAGCTCCTGCTACAAAAGGGTGAAGGAGCTGCAGGGTTTTATCCTGACAAATTGAAAATTCTATATTACTTACTCCAGGAAGCACAAGAATTCGGTCTCCAACAGAAAGACTGTCAGAAGGAACTTCAACACTTGATTCAAACTCCTTAGTGTCATTGTTAACCAGAAGGCGAGCCTTTGATGGCAATATACTAAGAAGTCCAGTCATATCACTGGTTGCTTTAATTTTAGCTCTCTGTTCCAGATTCCTTCCTAACAAGACAAATGCGATTAGCATAATTGGTTCCTCAAAGAAAGCCTTCCAGCCCTGCAAAAAAAAAAAGCCATTTACCACATCCACGTTCATGTCAACTATTAATGCATGCCAAATTGCATATTTTCAAGGATACAAGTATACTTTCAGTTTGTAATTTGTTAAAATTCAGACGTATAATACCACGGGTGACCAAATGGTAGGTAAGCAAATCACAAGGGGAAAACCAAAACTGATTTTGGGCCAGAACAAAGAGGGGTAAAACCTTAATTTACCCGTTTATTTTAGAAAGGAATTTGTGTTTCTAAATGTTATTTGCCAAGCAAATGCATTTAAAATTACAGTTGGGTAATAAGAAAATTTATCACGATGTATCTTACCAATTTCGGCAGCAAGGTAGCAAATAGGCTGACAGCAAATGATGACAAAGCCCCAAGACCAACTAATGTGTTCATGTTTGGTGCCTTTTTACGAAGGCTTCTTATGCCATCAAGAATAAGTTGACGCCCAGGACCAACCAATGTAAACAAAGACAGGGATAAGTGAAACCCAGTGGAATGAAATGCATGGATCCAAGGTGCCTTCGCTCCAAGGAAATGAGAAAGATGGCCAACAAGGCAGACAGCACATAAAGCCCAGGAAACAGCCAATCCTCGCCCTTAAACACCATGAAGAGAGAACAAGAAAGGCATTGCATCATTAACATCATGATTACAATCAAATGATCATAGGAGAGATTAAAGAAACATTATCAGCAACATCTTCCATCATTTCATATAAGCTGAAAATGATTATCAGATGTTTACCACTTTCTTTCAACTGTCTGTGCTTTTCCTCCATCTTCCTTTCAAAAACTTGGAGGAAACTGTCTCTTGCTGAATCTGCACTTCAAGAAAGCAGAATTGTCAAGCAATCATGATGAATGTAAACCCTCAATTTTGTTAAAGAATTTAATCACTCTAAAAATGTTAACTTAGAAAGAACACTTGAACAGCCAAGGCAAGGCTCAGATAATTTACTCCAGTGTTCTAGCTTGGCAAGGCATGAGGATTTGGATAGGCAATCAGGTGGATGGGGAACCCTCCCCCAAAAGCTAGCTATTAAAATGGGACTTAGGCATCCCATGCAGTATGGGACTTAGGCATCCCATATTATTTAAGTCCCCATCAGATTTACTCTGCACAATATGTGAACCTAAGATCTAGCAGAAATTTATAACCTGGAAAAAGTAGATAGCTTGAGACTCTCATGATACTTCAACCTAAAATTTATCACCTATGACTACTTACTCCTAACATAAATCAATAAATCAGGCTACAGGAAACATATAAAGTATAACTTAATGCGCTCATTGAGAGTAGACCTTCACGACTAAAATAACGTCAGGAAGTTATAATTCCCAACTGATGATACAGAAAAAGTTATGACACATGAAGATTAGAAGATTCAATACGGGTGACTCATAACATGTTGCAAAAACTTTCGAATGTGCATGAATTAATATGCATAATTTAGTTCAATAGAGTAAAATAACTCATGAAAATTAGAAAGCAAAACTTTCACAGCACATAATATAATATTTTAAGTTTACATTTGGAGGTTATAACTTGCAGAAGATAGTATAAATAACACAGTCATAAGAAATAAATACCTTCCATCCACATAGATAAATCCATTAATGAGAAATTATATAAACAATAGACAAATAGGCCCTTTTTTATTATTTATTTCATTTATGTATTTTTTCTATAGTTGCTGTGATTTTACCCAATTATTATCACAAAAATCCTTAAAATAGATATAAAGCTATAATGAAATAGGGATTCATCACACAGACAGATCGCAAAATTGAATATTCATTAAACCACCAGTATACAGCATTAATCAGGCAGTGGGTAACCAATTGGAAATCCAACTTCTAGCAAGCACACAACCTACTTTAGATGAAAAGTTCATAAACTCTTGACAACTAAAGGAGTTCCGGTTTTGAATATCAGCAAATTCTTCAAACGCAAGGCCTCCCAAGCACAGACAACACTCCCGAATACCAACCACATTAGCCGCAGAGACTAACCTACTGAAGGAGAAATTATAACATCAATAATGATTTTTTAAACCTAACCCATACATCTAAAATGGTGGAGATAGGATTTGAAAACCGCTTGGTCATATAAAAGGTATCATGGTGAAACTTAAAACCTCTTGAATTAAGGGCATACCATCGACTCCAGATAAGACCTCTTCTGCACTAAAATGGTGAAATAATTGCATCACTTTCTACTTTCTGACCTGCCACTAACCCACCAAGCTTTACATAAATCAAATGAATTCCAAAGCATATGGTAAGTGGTAACACCCAAACTTATTTGAAGTAATGAAAACTTAATGAACAGCTACGGGATTAAAATGTCAATTGTTGAAAGTGGGCTCATTCTCATTAGGCCCAAACCGGAGATTTAATTCCAGTTGTTTTACTTAGCATCAGTTTTTCTGTTTTTATTTTTTTTCCAGATCTGTTACGGATAGATTTAGGATTGATTTAGATAAGATTATATGCGAGATTGTCGCATCTTCCTCTCCTATATGTATCGACCTCGCTAGTTGAATAAAATCAAGTCTTTCTACATTCGATTACCATCATGGTATCAGAGCAATGGCTCGGTCCTTCAGAGACGCAGTGATCGGATCATCACGAGCATTCGCCACCGGCAGCGACTCTACCCAGAATCCGTCGAGAAACGACACTACCCAAAATCCGTCGAGGAGCGACACTACCCAGAATCCGTCGAGAGCTGCAGTTGACTCCCACGCGATGGCCGAATCCGAAGGAAGCCGTCAAACTGGAGCGTCGTGTTCGACGGGAATTCCAGCTGCTGACTCCTTCTCGCAGACAATGATTACTCACCGACTAAATGGAAAAAACTATTTACAATGGTCCAGGAATGTTCTGATGTTCATAAGAGGACGAAACAAGGAACATTACTTAACATGGGACCCGAAACCACCAGAACCAGAGGACCCAAAGTATGCAGCCTGGTGCGCCGAAAATAATCTGGTGATGACATGGTTGATTCATTCCATGAATACCGAGATTAGCGAAAATTATCTCCTGGCCAACTCTGCTCGAGAAATATGGGAATCGGCCAAGAGTACCTTCTCTGCTAAAGATAACACAGCGGCACTCCTTCAAGTCAAACGAATGCTGCGGTCTCTCACGCAGGGGGAGAAGACGGTGACCCAATACTTCAGTGCACTAATGAAGCTATGGCAGCAACTCGACTTATATGAGGTATGTCATTGGGCGTGCCAATCTGATAGAATAAACTTCAAAAAATAACAGAACAAGAACGATGCTTTGACTTTCTTCTCGGTCTCAATGACACATTTGAGGATGTAAGAGGACGCATAATGGGAATGCAACCACTCCCATCCCTTGAAGAAATCTTCAGTATGGTCAGATATGAGGAGAGCCAAAAAGAACTCATTCACATCACCTCTGGTGTTACCTCTCCTTTTCAGTCTCTTTCCATTGCACCAGCGACAGAGGGATCGGCTATGGTCACACGAAGTAACCAGGGAGGAGACCAGAAGGGGAGGAAGCCATCCTTGAGATGTGATCATTGTAATAAGAATGGGCATACTCGGGACACTTGCTGGAAAATTCATGGAAAGCCAGCACACTTGAAGCAACGAAACGGGGAGATAGTAAAAGTCTTACAGTGAATTCCGATAGTGGGAATCTGAGTGTTGATGAACTCATGTTGCTTAGACAGATTCTGGACAAGTACTCTGGTGAGAAAAATAATGAGAAATCTACCCTTTCTGTTACCTTAGCTCATTCAGGTACTCTTTTACTCGCTGCACTAAGCACTGTAACCGGGTCCAAAAATATATGGATTATTGATTCAGGCGCCACTGATCATATTACCGGGTTTCGGGAATTATTTTCTGAATTTAGACCATATTCTGAACATAGTCAAGTTCAAGTTTCTAACAATACATATGCTAAGGTTAAGGGATCAGGAACTGTTACTATTTCAGACACTATAGTTCTAAAAAATGTCCTTTATGTTCCAGAAATCCCTTGCAACTTGTTATCTGTAAATTGTGCAACCCATGAATTAAACTGTCTCATTATCTTTGATAAGCTTCACTGTGATTTTCAGGACTTAATCTTGGGGAGGATGATTGGCAAAGCTAAGGAACATAATGGGCTGTACTACCTTGAAGGAACTACAACTAAGAGATATGTGGCTGCAACTACTTCCCAAACCTCTAGTTTTTCTTCTAAAGAAGACTTTATGTTATGGCATTTTAGACTTGGACACCCAAGTATTGATTACATGAAATTGTTGTTTCCAAATTCTATGAATAAAAAGAATTTTCAGTTTTATTGCGAAACTTGTCAACTAGCCAAACAGACTCGTACCTCTTACCCATCCCATGCCTACACACCTACACAACCTTTTGCTCTCATTCATAGTGATGTTTGGGGTCCTTCTAGGTTTGCTACTACTTCTAAGGCCAGATGGTTTGTAACATTTATAGATGATCATACTCGCTTAACGTGGCTATTTTTGATGAAAGACAAATCTGAGGTATTCTCTATTTTTAAAAATTTTTATACCTTTGTCCAAAATCAATTCCAGGCTTCAATTAAGATTTTTCGGAGTGATAATGGAAAGGAATTTGTTAATTCTCATCTCACAACCTTTTTTACTGAAAAAGGCATTCTCCATCAAACGTCCTGTGCCAATACACCCCAACAAAATGGAGTAGCTGAACGCAAGAACCGACATCTCCTAGAAGTAACTAGATCCTTGTTACTAAGTCAAAATGTACCAAACTTTTATTGGGGAGATGCTGTACTTACTGCTGCATATTTGATCAATCGTATGCCATCAAAAACCTTAAAATTTCAGACTCCAATTCAAAAGTTCTTGGCAACTTACCCTCACTCTTATCTCATTCATTCTCTTCCTCCACGAGTTTTTGGGTGTACAACATTTGTGTTTGATGGTGACAAAGGAAAACTTGAGTCTAGATCAATTAAATGTATATTTCTAGGGTACTCTCCCACTCAAAAGGGTTACAAGTGTTATTCTCCTATCACAAAGCGAGTATATATCACTATGAATGTTAAATTTTTTGAAAACCTGCCTTTCTATCCCAAATTACCCATTCAGGGGGAGAGAGGTAGTGAATGGCCAATCTGGATAAATCAACAAGCTGAATAGCAGAGTAGCAATCCTACTAATAACACCCAGACATCTCTAGATGACCAAACATCATTAGATGTCACCTTTCTTGATCCTGAAGTAACGGAACCACCCTCTTTAGCCACAGAAATCACACCCAACACACCAGAAACTACCTCTAACACACCAGAATTCCAACCCGAGACCACAACTAGATCTGCTTCTCCTCTCCCTAACCATACCGAGTCTTTTTTTGAGCCAGTAATAAGTGAGATACAGGGAACTCAGGAAGAACAGACAGCTACCGGTGAAGACCCCATTAATGTTCCAAGGCCAAGTCATGAATCCATATCCGAGGTTAATCCTGCAGATCTCCAATGGCCCATAGCTCTCAGAAAGGGAAAAAGGAGCTGTACGCGGTACCCGATAAGTAGGTATGTTTCGTATGATAAACTCACTTCTCGATTTAAGACCTTTGTTGTCAATATAGACAGAGAAGAGATCCCAAGAACATTTAATGAGGCAATGGTTGACCATAATTGGAAATTGGCAATTGAGGAAGAACTAAGGGCCCTGATTAAAAATGGAACGTGGAATATTGTTGATTTGCCTCAAGGGAAAACTGTGGTAGGAAGTAAATGGGTATTTACTAAAAAGTATAATCCAGATGGAAGTACCAACAAGTACAAAGCAAGATTGGTAGCAAAAGGCTTCACCCAAACATATGGTATAGATTACCAAGAAACCTTTGCACCAGTAGCTAAATTCAACACTATCAATGTTTTGCTCTCATTAGCCGCAAACTTGGATTGGCCATTATATCAATTGGATATAAAAAATGCCTTTTTGAATGGCGACCTGGAAGAGGAAGTTTACATGGAAATACCCCTTGGGCTCAGAGAATCAAGAAATGAAGGGAAGGTATGTAGGCTACGCAAGTCTCTATATGGACTTAAACAATCACCAAGAGCGTGGTTTGGAAGGTTCATGAGGGTAGTCACTGGATTTGGCTACAAACAGTGCCAAACAGACCACACACTATTTGTCAAACGCATTGATCATAAAATAACTGTGTTAATTGTCTATGTGGATGACATTGTGTTAACAGGGAATGATGACAATGAAATCACAGCATTGAAGAGGAAATTAGCCTCAGAATTTGAAGTAAAGGATTTAGGCCACCTAAGGTACTTCCTGGGATTGGAGGTTGCCAGATCACAGAAAGGCATCAGCTTGTCTCAAAGGAAATACACGCTAGATCTTCTCAAGGAAACCGGGATGCTAGGAGCAAGACCAGCAGAAACTCCCATGGAACAGAATTGCAAACTAGAAATAAAGCCAGACGGAAAAACGGTGAACAAAGAGAGGTACCAGAAGTTGGTTGGAAAATTAATATATCTATCCCACACAAGGCCAGACATATCATTTGCAGTCGGGGTTGTAAGTCAATTTGCAAGCAATCCTCAAAAGGAACATATGGAGGCGATTGAGCGAATTCTCAGATATCTCAAGAGAACACCAGGTAAGGGTCTCTTCTTCTCAAAAGGAGATCAGAAGGCAATTGAGATATATACCAATGCAAACAAGAGGGCACCTGATATAGAAGATAGTAGAAACATAGAGGTGTACACTGATGCCGACTGGGCTGGAGCAGTTAATGACAGACGCTCCACTACCGGTTACTGTACATTCGTCTGGGGAAACCTTGTTACTTGGAGAAGCAAGAAACAGCCGGTTGTGTCAAGGAGTTCAGCAGAATCAGAATTTAGAGCTTTGGCTCTAGGAATTTGTGAGGGGATATGGATTGTTAGCCTACTACGAGAATTAGGCATTGAAGTAAATACACCAGTTCAGATGTGGTGCGACAGCTTGGCAGCCCTAAAAATTGCCAACAATCCCGTTCAACATGATCGAATGAAGCATGTAGAAATTGACCGTCACTTCATCAAAGAAAAAATAGAAGCTAAAGTGGTTGATCTGGCTTACATCTCCTCAGGAAGACAAGTTGCAGACATGATGACCAAACCGTTGATCAAGGCCAAGTTCGAAGAGCTCACAAACAAGCTGGGAATGATCAACATCTATTCGCCAGCTTGAGGGGGAGTGTTGAAAGTGGGCTCATTCTCATTAGGCCCAAACCGGAGATTTAATTCCAGTTGTTTTACTTAGCATCAGTTTTTCTGTTTTTATTTTTTTTTCCAGATCTGTTACGGATAGATTTAGGATTGATTTAGATAAGATTATATGCGAGATTGTCGCATCTTCCTCTCCTATATGTATCGACCTCGCTAGTTGAATAAAATCAAGTCTTTCTACGTTCGATTACCATCATCAATATTTATGCTTTACATAAATTTGGCAATTCAAGCATGCCACAGCCACAAAACTTTGAATGTTATTTAGATAATCTTTCCTATACCGTTCAAAATTTGAATTTTGTAAGAAAATTCAACTTCTGGTCATTTCTCAAACACTAGTTTTAGGATTTTCAGCTGAATAAAAAACGTCAGTCTTGAGAGTATGCTGAACCTTTACCACAGATACTAACCAGGACTCGGGAAAAATCACAGTCATTAGACATTATGAAGGGTGAATAAAAACAAGCAAGTGGACAAGATTAGGCCGTATATACCATAAACATGAAAAATAAAGTTAGAACGCCAAGTCAGAATGGCAGTTCACAATTTACAAATAACTATACTTATAAATAACAGCCCAGCAAAAGAAAGCAATTGAATTGAAGAATGAACTTCCACTGAAAATGGGTTTTCACTCTACTGCTCACAGGAATATTTAAACCTCTAAGTAAAAGAAATTCTAATGTCAGTCTAAACACTTCCAGAAGTTAATGAAAGTAAAAATAACGAATTCTTTTGGGGCATAAATATTTACAAAGAACAATGTCAAGAATTTCATAAAAGTCAAAATAGAAAACTTGCATGTAACAAATAATTGAACAACTGGATCAAGAATTATAGCGTTAATGAAAATCTGACTTGAACATAGAGCCATCTAAAAGTGCCTTCAGAATTCTCATTACTTTGAACATTAAGAGTCCACAGAAATGCTAATGACATTATTAAAATGAAATCAGCAGGAATGTGACTAGATAATTTGATACAAACCATCATAAACAAACATAACCAAGCAAACATGCAATTTTTAACTACAAAGGTAACAATTTAATAAGGGTAGGCTAAAAGCTGCACCACTTGTGCGCTAAGGGTGTTGGAAGTTTCCATTCATTAATTGTTGGTGACATTAGTAATTTTGTAAATGTTGATCAAGGTGGTACATTAAGCCACAGGTTAAAATAACAGTTTATTTTACATGCAAAGGGGTTCAATAACTTGAAAACAAAGATTCTGTTACGTTTGAAAATTTTGCGCTCTTTTTCATAATACATATGCAGATTACCAATAGGTCACCTCGATAACATTCATGCAATCTTTCAAGGGAGGGAGAGGATTCCATATTTTCTCCAAGGGAGGTTGTCTGGGAGCATCTTAGTATGTCTCAAAGGATTCAAGAAGAAAACTTCATGGAAAGTAAGGCATAAAGACAGAAATCTCTTATTAAACAAGAAAAGTGATTTTAGAAAAGAAATAAAACACAATAAAGACAAGGACAGGATATCCTCCTAAGAAGAAAAACTACAGGACAACAGGGAACCTGAGTGCCAAAGAAACTACCAAATTGCATCATTTTAGCATCCTTCATTAATATATTAAAACACAATAAATTGATAACATTATCACATGCTTTAAGATCTATAAGGCCTGAGCAACACAATTCTTTTTCTTCTGCTTCACATTGTATTTTATAAAGGAATATCCTTGTAAAGATGTCTCCCCATGTTAATAAGACTAAAAAGTGCAACGAAACTAAATGACACATTGAAAATATTGGTGATCATGAAGCAATACCCCGAAGGCTAGACTTGAAACCACAGCTAGTCAAATGCTCTGCTAGCGCCTCTCCTAATTGCTTTTGCCAATTTGGCACAGTTTTTGCTTCAGATACAGGCCAAACTATTGCTGTCTCTGTTGTTAGATTTACAGTAGCAGATGACACTTGAGGCTGTCCTTAAAACAACATATAAAGAGCATCAATTTAGATACAGAGATGAAAAGCATTAAATGCTTTTGAATTGAAAGCAAACATAGCATTTTAAGAGCAATACATGTTTTCTTTCTTTTATCTTTGTTTTCTATTCATGTTGTTAAGTAAAAGAGAGTATCAGGGATATATAACCTTGAAACCCTGTTTCACATTTGCACTTAATTCAACTTAGGTTTAGGGCTACTTAGGCTGCATTTGGCAGCACGGATGTGGAATGTGAGAGATATTCTACAGGGGAAATAATCATTGATCATTTAAATGTAACTGCTCAATGGTAAGGAGCCCTAAATTTTTAAATTCACAACAAGCCAGACTTCTTTACCAGGATTATTTGTCTGCTCCTTTTCTACCCCTTAGGCCAAGTGCCATCACCCTTTCTCTCTTCTTGGTGATATTTCCAAAAGGATTTATGATTTTACCAAAAATGTAAATGGTCTCATCAGAGTCCAGGGGCTTAAGGGCCATAGAACTGAAGGTGTATTGTAGAAGAAACATATAAGTATTTTAGAATGGTAAATCGCCATGATTTGGCAATTTCCAAGGTCATAACATGGTAAAACACCACGTTTTTATCATAGTATTGATGCCAGATGCAAGACAATCCAATGACCTGGAGCAGTAATTTAAGGAGCTTTGGGCTTGTATAAAGTTCAAAGACGGCAAATTCCCAGGCCACAAGGTACAAGACCAATGTCCTTCTTACATCCTCGGATGGACACTGGACCGACATCATGGTTTCCAGGCTTCAGTAACCCAAGTAATCATTCAAAACACAATCAATCAGTTCCTCCCCGATAAGTCACATCTGCCGCTATTTGCCAATGGATTCTCTGCAGTTACTCCTCAGTGCCCCTGCAACACTTTTGGACTCCATCTCCGCCAACTCATTTCCAAGCCATATTCTTACATGCAAGCAATTAAACATATGCGTGAATTTTAATTATGAATTCCGAAGTTCTAGGACCTGAGAATCCAATCTTGCTTTAAAATATCTAAGCAATATTTTGCCGCCATTATATTGTTCAATATAATTCATACTCATCAAGATCGCCAAGTCCAATCAGTTTGCTGACTAAACTTAAATAACACCCGTAAGAGGTGAATACTCCCCACATTTTTCCTTCTAATACTGCAAAGCAATCAGACAAATTAAAACAGGAGCAACTTACTCGACTTTCTAGAATTCTTTTCACATTAGCCGCACATCCCCCGCACACCATTCCCTATCAGAAACAGCAGGATATAAATTTAAATTTAAAGTAATAAAAACATAAAAAGAAGTAATATCCACCTCAGAGATCACGTAATGGAGTGCGAGAGAAGCTCATACCGCAACATCGAGAATGATAACATCAGGCGAAAGCGCCGAAAGTTCTTTACCACCATCACCAACTAATTTGGGATTGGCGTCTCCCGAACCACCACCGGCACCACCATCTCCACCACCACCACCACTCCCCCCTCCAAGCCTGCCATTTCCAGCGCCAGAAGAAGCAAACGGAGCAGCAGAGCTCGAAACACACCGGAAACGATAGGGCAGTCGAGTGGCAACCGCACACAAGCTCCTGAGCGAGTGGGAAGAAGAAGCAAAAGAGCTGGAGTTGCGAATAGCATGGTTATGAGAAAGGCATTTAAGCCTGTGATGGAGAAGAACAGTGGGAATGCATTGACTAGAAGGCGCTCTGCAGAAATGGCGATTCAGAGCTCTGAAAAGCGCCATATGCGTGGAATCCATTGCAGTTGCAGAAAGTCCTTCTGCGCTTAGACACCACTATTCTATCTGGCCCCCATCTTCTGGTTCTGGCGGGCGATGACTTGGCCGTTTTGGACTTTTGGATAAAAAGGATGACATTTGCAGTAGACAAAACTGATTTCCAGTCAGGATTGTAGAACTATGTTTGAAATTTGGATTTTGAAATTTAATAATAATGCACAAATAGTTGTAATAAAAAATATTTAATTTGATTCTAAAACTCTAATTTATTTTATCTCTCATATTTATATATATATATATATATTTTTAAGATAGTTCTTTTAATAATAGTAGTTTTAACCAATACTCTTGATAGGTAAATATTTTTCAAAATATAAGCTAAACTTTATCCATTATGTTTATCAAGAAACTAATTAAAATCAATTTAAAATAATAAATATGTAAGCCATATATTTATTTTTCTAATATACCCTTATTAATGAAGAGAATAAGTAAAAGATGTAATAAATGAATTAAAGAGGAAAGAAAATACATGGGGGTAAAATTGAAAAAAACTAATTAAATGTTTGGACAAAAATGAATATTATCTTATAAAAATAAACCAATCCTTTTAAGAAAGTTTAGCTTATATTTGAACTGGAGAGTATATTTTAAAAAAGACAATACATATTTATTACAAATAACTAATTTAATTTATTTTTTTAATATACTCAAATTAGTTAATTAACTCTTATATTTAGGATCAGGGCTAGTAATATTTACATTGAAACCTTAAGTAAGATTGACTCCAATAAAAAATATATGTGTTTATTAAAAAATAGTAATAAAAAAATATTGATACAAAAACAACGCAATATTTTTATTTGTTATTTTTCATTTAACAAAACAAATTCGTAGTTTTAGATCTGTAATCCCCATCTTAAAAATTGGACTAGACTTAAGAATGCTCAGTTAATTTTAATTTATAAACATTTATCTTTAAGTATAAAATTCATTAATTTTAATTTTAACAATTTTATGAAATTTGTCAAAAAAAATTCATTTTATTTAACGTCGTTTTAACACTTGCGCATCTTTATAAATGAATTTCATACGGTTTAAGAATTAAATTACTAGATTAAATTACACCAGAAAAAACATTACTGGATTAAATAATGAGGATTCAATTTAAACAAAATAAACCATAGAGCCTGATTTAAAATAGAAGTGAATTATAATGCCTGTAGCCACTCCACATTCTGAAATATTAGCTGCATTGTGAAACTTGCCCCTAAGTATTTTCTTGAATAAATTAAGATTGTTTCAATATCTAAGGGCATGATAAGAAAAAATTTTGGGGAAAATTTTGAATTTCTAAACAAATTTATAAAATGAAACAACAAATTTATATGGTAAAAGGACTTATATTTAATCAATTTTTTTTGGAGCAGTCTCCCATTTTATAATATAAGATGTTTTGGAAAAAGAATGATTTACTCAATACTTTCGAGGATCACAAAGGTATTTTCTGAAATTTCTACTTGTATTTCAAGATGTAACGTTCCTAACCATATTTAATGCCTGGCCCAAAAAAACCACATTTAATGAAATTTATTAGTTTTTATAACTTACTTTAAAAATGTTTTATAAAACATCTTTAAGTTTGCCTTCATTTTGGTTTTAGTTTCTCAAATTTCAAACTATAAGTTTTGATTCTTTAAGAAGCAAAATAGTTCAACTTTTTATTGAATTATGAGGACTAATATTTTAAATGGGAAAAAGACTTAAGACACTAAAATTTATGATTTAAAACTTAAAAAATTAAAACCAAAATGAAAGCGAACTTGAATGAGCGAAATTTGTATTAACCTTTATTTATTTATGTGAAAATCAACTACTTCTTTTCTGGTTGATTAGGCATGTTCTTCATAATTAACAACGAAGCAAACACCAATTTTTTTAATCCTCTTCAAATTCCTTTTTTTTGGGAGAATCTAAAAAAAAAATTAAAATTACTAAATTTCAAATAAGAAATTTTTACAAAAATGTGTTATTATTTGTAAACTCATTATTATCAAAACTTAGTAAAATATTCTTATGACTTAAAATTTAATAATTTTAAACTTTTTTTGTGAAATTCTCCCTTCTGTTCTTTGAACTCCAACATAGTATTTCTTTTCCAGTTTTTTTTTTGGCCAACTTTCTTTTGTAATTATAATAACGATGTCCAAGCAATGGATCTACACTTATATATTGATTTGAAAAATAAATAAATAATTCATTTTAAAGTTTATTGTCAGAGTCTTGAAAATTTAATTTGCTGAAATTTGGCCAAAACAATTTGCTGAAAATCCTTATTACAAAATTTATTGCCTAGAGCATCTAAAATTTATTTAAGAATTTAGGTAAAAGTACAACATATTTTTAACAAGTACAAGTTTTTCAACTGTATGTATGCAGCTGATATTCAACTGTATGTAAAATGAAATATATTTGCACATAATTGAATTGAAAATATGTTGCCCATAAATAAAAAAGAATTGGACTGGTTAAAAATTAGTAACACCCGTTCAAACACTAGAGTCCTAAAATATTTTTGGACAATAAATTTTATAATGTAGATTTTTTTTTCCCAGCAATTTCCCCTAATTATCAGGGCATGCATGGTAAAACCGTAAAAGACATGTTTTGAATGTTTGATTTTTTTTTCCTAAAGAGATTTAAGGTACATTTGTTATTGATAATCAATCATCAACAACCAACAACTCTACACATGATACATCATTTAATTAACGTGAAAAAAAAATAAAAGGGGTAATTTGGGGAAAAAAATACTCAATGATAGCCAAGGGGAGCTGGTGCCTCTCTCAATTCCTTTCCTTGATATTGTATATCCTGTTAACCAAAAAAAAAAAACGATAACATTAACACGAAAGGAAACCTAATCCTAACAAGAAATATTATAATAGACTCTATTTTTTAACATATAAATTATAAAATTGATCACAGCAAGTCCCCAGTACCTTTCACTAAGAAAGAGTATATATTATAAAATCTATATATTTTATTCAGGAAAAAAGTTCACATTTTTTAGGAAAGGACAAATAACACATGGGTCCCAAAAGATTAATTTAATAATGGTAGGTCTCAGAAAATATTGCTGAGGAAATTCTGGGTTGCAAATATATAGAAATTCAAACAATAGTAAATATAAAAACCTTAGTTGTAAATAAGAAATTTAAATAAAAATTACTCCTAAAACGAACTTCAATATTTGTAATTTGTACATCTTATTTGTCAAAAAAAATTCAAGATCTAGATAACACCCCAAAGTACCAAATACCCAATTCAACACAGTTTTTTAAATGCTTGTTTGGAACGGTGATTGAAAATTTCAAAAGCAGCTTTTTTTAATCGTAATTCTTAATATAAAATGTAAGTATATGAAGGTAGTTTTGTCTTAGTTTACATAAAAATACTTATAAGATCACCCCTAACTCTTAATTGAAGAGCCAATGAAAGGTTAGATTTTATCTTAAATATAAGATCCTAATCGATTTTATTTTCCATCTTTTTCAAAAATATTCCTATTAATTGCAAGGTGTTCCTACCGAAGAAATAATTCTAATCATCCAATGTACATAATTGAAGAGGATAGTTTCCGAAATCAACACATATATAACAAATAACTAACTTAACTAATTTTCTTAATATCTTCAAATTAATTATCTATAGCTTCTATGTTAATGACTAGAGCCAGTATTTACCTATAATAATAAGTGCTGATATTAAGTAGTTCCAAACAAAACATCACTGACTCTAGTTCCTCAAAACCAGATCTCTCAGAAATGAGAGGAAAGGAGAAGGGTAGTGAAGAGATGGACAAAAGAAGACTTACAGAAGCAAAGTGATTGACATCACGATGGTGAGCTTCGTCAGCACGGATAACAGTAACAACGTCTTTAAGAGTGGCATCCTTAGGAAGCCTCCAATAATCAATAGCAATGGCAGGAGCAGGAACATTCTCCACCTTCCCACTTTCAATGGCCATCAAATGCTCAGTATAAGAATTCACAGCTTCCTCCTCCAAGTACCCAACGAACCTGTGAGCCACTTTTGGGGATATCACGTAGAACAGGAAGAAGGCATTGAAGAACACTCCCTGTGCTGTAATCACCAGTAGCCTCTCGTGCCAGCTTGGCTTTACCAGCTCCGCCATTGTCATTAAGTGCATCCTCTCGTTCTCTGCTTCTTCTAGGAGAGCCTTGATCCACCCTCCGCTGTGCTGGAACTTCCTCAGTGACTTCAGGTGCAGCATCATCCCTCCCACCATCCCCGGCACCCCCGCGATCGTTTCTAGCATCATAGCGTGGCACCCGTATCGCTCCTGAAAATTTCATTATTCACTTCATCAGCATTATAGCAAGTCCAATAATTATTCTAATAAGTTGTCATAGATGAGATATTATGCTTTAAATCAGTATTGACGGGTTTTGAGCTTCTAATGTGTCTCCCTTTAATGCCTTTTACAATACCTCTAACTTCCCAAATTTTTTTTTAAATTTTGTTGCTTAATTATTAAATTCTATGTAAAATCAGTAACATTTAGTGATAAAATGGTGCGGTTTGGATTTTTTTAATAATTTTTTTAAAAAAATATTTTAAAATTACACGGTTTTAATTTTTTTAAAAATCATAAAAATTTAAAACCAAACATTTCATCATAATAAAATATCAAAATGTCATTCTTTTTATATAGAATGTATGGTTAAAAGAAAAAGGAAATGGATAGAGACATTTAAGAGGTTGGGGAATTATATAAAGTAATAAAGAGAGGCACATTAGAAACCTCGAATCTAGCATATTGACATGTTTGTGTGTTTAAATTCATTGGATCCCAGAAAAACTATTCACAAGTCATATGTAGATCCGGCTCCTTAGTTGTCGTGTAGTAACATGGGAAAACATGCCTAGTTATTAGTACTACTTGGCTGCGGCATTATTATATGAGGATGGAATGCTTATACTTCTCAAATTGAGATCTGATCAACTTGCCTCTCTAAACTGGGATATAAAAGACAACTACATATATATGTATATACTGAGACAGGAAAAAGAGCACAAACCTTAAAATACAGATGTGATAGAACATTAAGGAATTTCACTGTCCTGAAAGCAAGTTTGTCCCCGAAAGTAGTAGGCACATGATGCTTTGTTATATCGATCGACAAATCTGCATGGTAAGTGTCCCATGGCTGCCAAACAAACACACATAATTACTAATCATTCTTAGTTAATTACTCAATTAATCACTGTTTTATACTTAAAAACAACAAAGTTTACAGATGTAAATATCAATCAAATAATTGTCGTTAACTATATAGTACCGCGAAACAGTTCCAAGGCCACTCAGTCCCGTCGTCTCTTTTAATCTTCGGTCGGGAAATCCCCCAGTAGCTTGAAACGGCGCCGTTTCCGTTCTCCTGCTTCTTCTCCGATACCGTTCTCTCCTGCTGCTGCGGCTGCTTCTCAGCCGGAGACGCCGCCAAGGTCGACGACATCCTCGGCCAGTAGCCATAGAGATGGCGGAGTTTCAGCTCCGGCGCCGATGATGCTGTCACAATATGGCGGGTAAAGTTCTGGGATCCGCCGGAGACCAGAACTCGCGCCACCACAGATTTCACCAGAAAGTGCTTCATGATGATGATGATGATGAAGTGTTTGTTGACCTACTATATGATTGTGATGAGCCACTTAGAAATAATGGAGACCTTTATATAGAAAGTTGGGAATAATGATTCCTTTACGTAGTCCATTTTTTATTTACCATTTGGTGGGATGGAGAAGAGCCTCCATTATTGAAGGAAGGAAGGAAGAGATGCTCAATTACTTTAAAAAAAAAAAAAAAAAAACGCCTGGCGAAGGTGTCGAGATCATCTGGACTGTTCCGAGATGGGTGAGCCGTTTGATGGGTCTTAATTTGAATCATTCGACGGCTGGGATCAAATGAAATGTAATACTATTACTAGTGTGCCACCCTGAAAGCGCACGTGGTGGGTTGGCTTCGTTGTTTCGCTATAGCAGGATGAATCCAGAATGGATTCAATCGATTATTTTTCTCTTGCCCTCAATTTTTGATAAAAATAAAACGGAAAATATGAAAAGTTGACTTGACTATGAAATTATGTTTATATCCTGTGTGATTAAATAAAATATTCCTCTAATCCTAAATATAAAACATATTTTATAGTATAATTCACTCTATAAAATGAGTTTTATATTTAGGATTGGAAGGAATAATTAATATAATATAGAACAAAGGGTTTATGATAAATCGAATATGATTTACAGCTGAGATATAGTTCCCACGAAAAATATTGATATATAGTTCTCTTAATAGAAAAATAGACACCATTTCATTTATTTTCCAGCGAGTCCATGGCGCATTTTTACATTTTTAGAAATTAGTGATGGCCAAAACACAATTTCCCAAAGTATTTTTTGATAACATCCTTGTAATTTTTCTATTTTCAAAAGAGAGTAATCGGCCCTCTAATCTCTTTTATCTTTCACATTTGTCTTCTTTAAGATTATTTTTATTAATTGCATACATTAATTACAAAAGTTTATAATATAATTATTAAAAGAACAGATGTTTTAGAATAAGTAACACGTATTTTTTTTATAAACAATTAAATTGCTTAATTATTTTTAATTTATATGAATTTCAGAATTTCTTATCTAATCCTTATATTTATAATCAGATAGAGTATTTCATTAAAAATTAAGAAATATTTTTTTAATGAAATTATCATCATGATGAAGGAGCAAGCTTACTAGAAGTTTCCTGGTGCTGGGGAAACGCGCATAATGTGGTGATCAGGTCAATTCAATCAAAACAAAATTGCAATTGGTCAAAAGTGCTGCCATGGGGTATGCTCGCGGCCAAAAATGCTGCTCGTAACGTTTGAAAAGTCAAGACATTTGAATTGACTTTTCGGGCTGCGCTGACTCCCCATCAATGGGAAATTGGGAACAGGAATGGTAAAGATGCTGCGAACTTGCGATTGATGAGGTTGGGGCGCGTCGAATGGTTATTGGTTTAGGGTATGTTTGGGTTATATTTTTATTTGAATTGATTTTTGTAGAAAAGTCAATTTAGTAAGTTAAAATTTGTTTAGATAATCAATTAAAAAAATGTGAAATATTAAATACTATATATGTATATTATAGTAATATGTAGATAATTTTAAGAGAAATATTAAAATTAAAAGTTATAAATATAAAAGGGAAAACCATTTCACAAAGTATCTAAATCTATATTCTCTCTCAATTTTCAATTTAGTATTTACCTGTTTTTCCTTTTAATGAAATAATTTAATTTTGCTTTGTTAGTACTGTTAACTCGTATACAAAAGGCACATTGTTAATTTGTATTACTGAGAAAAATCTGAAAATACTAAAAAAATTGGGGGAAAATTCTCTTATTGAAAATATAATTGGTGAGAAGAATCTAAATCAAAATATAAACGTGTGTGTATAAAATTTGCATAGTGTGGATATTCAATGTGTATAAAAATTTATTAGTGACTTCTTACCAATTAAATTATTAACAAAAATTTTTCTCAATTTTTCCTCAATTTTATAAATATTATCTGAATAATAATGAATATTGAATGATAGATATATTTTAAAAAAACGGCTTCATTAATTTTGGAACCAACTCAAGGGATAAGTAAAAGCAGTCTCTCACTCACTCATGAGGACTCCAATCTTATGGTGCAGAAAGCAAAAGAAACAAAATGTATAGCATGTAGTTTACCAAAAAAAAATTAAAGTTTACCAAAAAAAAGTATAGCATGTAAAAAATTAGTCACTTTACCACTGGGGGTTAGGTCCAATAAAGGTTAGTCTCTCACAACGTGACGAATTAAAGTTCGAATCATCGCTGAAAGAAGTACTCACATTTAGTGCCCGACAATATTTTGAATAGGATTGTCTCTAATAGGAGGATAGTTATACTTTAGAAAAAAAAAAAAAAATTAGTCACTTTAGAGCATAAAGCCCATTTACTTACATCGCCCATATAAGGGAAAATTACGTACAGATCCCACAAACGAGATTTTATTTATCTAAGGTCTCACGAAATGTTAAAATTACTGACAGGTTCAAGGGACCTTAGAGTAAAATATTCTATTTGTAAAATGATGTTACTGCCCCTCACATTTCAAATTCACATTTGTTCTGTCATTGCGTTTTACAATCTCAACAGCGACTATTAACAACCCAATAAGAAAGTGTTGACAACCTAAACAGTATCTGTTAACAACTTACTTTATAGGATCACATAACCTCCACATAAGAGTAAATTATAACAAATAGTATAATACAACAACTTTAACAGTAAAATGGGAAGCTTTTTGAAATCATTAAGAATTTTAACTAAACTCAATAGGATTATAGCAAAATTTTAATGTCGAAATTCATTGACAACCTCAACGGTGAATATTAATAACCTAAGGAGAACTGTTAACAACCTTAGCAGTGTCTGTTAACAACTGACTTTATAGGATAATATAAACTCTAACTATAACTAACTAAGGTTGTTAACAGTTCTCCTTAGATTATTAATACTCATAGTTGAGGTGTTCAATAAATCTCCGCATTAAAATTTTGCTATAATCCTAGTAGATTTAGTTAAAGTTTTTAATGGCTTCGAAAAGCTTCTCATTTTAGTGTTAAAGTTATTATATTATACTATTTGGTTACAATTTACTCTTATGTGGAGGTTATGTGATCTTATAAAGTAAGTTGTTAACGGATACTACTTAGGTTATTAACACCTTCTCATTAAGTTGTTAATAGTTACCGTTGGGGTTGTAAAGCACAATAATAGAGCAAATGTGAAATTGGAATGTGAGAGGCAGTAAGGTCATTTTACAAATAGAATATATTACTCTAAGTTCCCCTGAGATCTGTCAATAATTTTGACATTTTGTGGGACTTTAGATAAATAAAATCTGTGTGTAATTTTCTCCCCATACAAACATGAATTTTAAGTTGAAAGTTAATTTTTGCAGTCCGTTTGGGGCTCGCTAATGTAAATAGCAAGCACACCCTTAGTGCAAAACGCCACTGGGTTTGCTTCTGCACAGTATTTGAGTAACTCAACAAAAAAAAAATTTGGCACTTACTTAAATTAACATTTGCAAAAGTAACTTTTATCCATGCTAATGCATTTGGATAGACTTTTATTAAAAAAAATTGACAAAAAAAAATATCCGAATGATAAGATTCAAATTCGAAAAAAGTCAAAAATTGGAAATAAAAAAATTATCTTAGCTTTAAATCGTCTTTTTTCTTTTCAAATGAAAACTGAAATCCACCGGAAAAAAAAAAGAGAGGACAGCAAAAAGAGAGAGCTATTTTTTTTAAAATATACAAGAGAAAGCCAATTTCTTTTACAGATTCCGTGTTGAAAAAAAGAAAATCGCAAAAAAAAAACCATAAAAATTGCAAAATCACGAGTTGGACCTGTTACAAAACTATCATAGGTTTTGATAATAACTGGATTGTAAATTGCAACAAATTTTTGATAAAATACCTGATTTGCAATCTCCTAATTTTCATGGTTTTTTTCAATTTTCACTTAAAAAAACTCAATTTCTGAACTTATCACCCGGGCCTAATCACAAGTTTTTTTTTCCTTCCTAATTATAGATATCTTCTTATTGGATGAAATATTATTTGTGCTACTGTTGAATACTAAAAGTTGACAATTCTCTTAATAAAGATTTGAATTTTAATTTGTCAGGTGACAAATTATGTTCTGTTAAAATTGGTGCAGATTTTTTGGATTAGGCCTCTCTCCTTTTCGCTTCCCTTCCCGACCGCTGCCCTTTTTTATTTTTATTTTCATTCTTTCTCAACTCTCCACCAAGCCTTGCCACGTTGCATCTTCCTCCCTCTTTCTTCTTAAACACGTCAACTATGACTATGTCCCAGGGACAAAATTAAAAAACCCAAAAAAAAAAGAAAAAAAAAGGTATACCCTCATGCGTATCTTTATTTCTATTATCTTGATAAAATTGATTTTATTGTTAACTCTTATCAGTTTTTCTCAATCATAAATATCCTATACTCATGATTTGTTAATTATGACTAATGTAAATATGGATTATACAACATATAAGTTGCCAAAAAAAAAATCAAATGTAAAAAATATTACTACTACTTTCAATCTTTGTTAATAATGCTCTTTAAAATAAAAACCTCTTAATATGCACAATCATAATAACAACTATTTAGAAAAGAATGAATAAATACATGTCACAAAGTGAATTAGTATTTTATATTTATGATCAAATTAAATCTTGAATAGTTTTTATATTTAGAACCGGAGGTAGTATTATGTTTATCTTAATCTAGACCATCCAAAGTCTTTGATGATTCAAATTCAGCTTAACATTTTTATAATTTTAAATAACCCAAAGTAATTCATATCAAGACTACACATGTTGAATAGTTTCTATTCTAATAAATATGATTAAAAAAGGTATTTTAAGACGAACAACATTTATTTGCTACAAATAACTAATTTAATTAATTCTGGTAAAAAAAATTAACTTAACTAATTTTCTTAATATTTATAAATTGGTTATTTAGTTTTTATATTCAAGACTAGAAGTAGTAATATTTTTTACATTTGGTAATTCTTTGGCAACTTATATGTTGTATAATCCATCTTGACATTAGTCATAATTAATAGATTATGAGTATAGGGACTAATATTTATGATTGAGAAAAACTGAAAGGGTTAACAATAAAATCAATTATATCAAGACCATAGAAACAAAGATATGTCTGTATGTTTACCTTTTCGTTTTTTTCATTTTTTTTCCGGGTTTTGTTATATTGTCCTGGAGCATTGATGAGGTGTTTAAGGACAAGGGGCCCGAAGGGGGGAGGAAGAGTGGTAAGGCTGGGTGGAGAGCTGTGTGTTTGGGGCAGGGGGGCAGCGGAATAAAAAAGAAACGGAGAGAAGCCTAGCCCAGAGTTTTTATGGCCCTGGCTGTTTCCAAAATTTTCAATCGGACCCAGCCCAGCCAGTTTAGAAATGTTGATGGGCCCGAGTTAGAACAAAATATTTTGGGACAATATTTTAAATTTGAAACAAACAAAAACATTATTCAGAGAAAAAAGTATAAATAATTTTATTAGACCAAGTGCGCGTTTGGATAAAACAAAATCATAGTTTAGAAAATAAATTTTTAAAAAAATTATTTTGAGAATAAATTTTGTAAAAAAATGATTTAGATAAAGTGAGAGTATTTAGAAAGCTGTTATCATAACCACTTTTTTTCATATACCAATCAGCAAAAAAAGATATAAATTAATATGATAATTACATAAAACATATTTTTATTTTATTTTTATTTAAAATAATATATTTGTTAATAATATATTTATTGCTAACATAATAAATGGTATATATAAAATATAATTAATTAATAATTAATATGTGTATAATTTATTGCCCAGAACTATGGTTTTGAGGCCAAATTATGGTTTAATAAAAATATAGTGTTTGAATTTTTTTAGACCAAACTATAGTTTGCGATCTAAAAATACTTTCAGCTAGTTTCCGAAAAACACACTTCATCCCAAAACCTTCTTCATTTGATTATATGCAATAGTCATAATTACTTAATGTAAATTGTAAATGGCAACTTCATCCCAAAACCTTCTTTATAAGATTAGTTACGGACATTAATGTTGCAGGTTGCTCTAATTGCATTGACCACTGCAAATTGTCAATGGACTAAATAAGAGAAGTTACTAATGATCTTTAATATAAAAACTGCTCAATTAATTTAAGTAAATTAATAAAATTAATTAATTTAGCTATTTGTAATAAATAGAGTTTGATTTTTTACAAAGTATCTCTTTTAATCATAACTATCCTTAAATGAAAACTTCCTAATATGCATATAATTAATATAGATACTTTAAATAATGAATTATAAATTTGAGAAGACAAAATAGATTGAGGTCTTATATTTATTATCAAATTTAATTCTCAACTAACTTTTATATAAAAAAACCGATAAATTTAGAGAATAAAGTAGATTGAGATCTTATATTCTTAAATCCCATAACAATTCTCGCATGAAACTTTGTTCTCCATCTCTAAATTATCTTTGTTAATAAAATTCGATCCAACGGCAACAGTCCTAAATTTTTGTTACGGCAAGATTACACACCCTCTTTCCATTTAAGCAAATGACTTTTTTTACACACCAAAAAAAAAAAGAAGACTTTTTTTAATTTAAGCCAATGCAGAGTTAACAAGAGGCTTAAATAATATTATCATGCCAGCTTGTGAAAGCAACGTAGAAATCTCCTTTAAGTCTTAATTTCTTTTTCTTAATTTATCCATTACGTCAAAAAGTAGACATTTTTATTCCTACGTTCCCAAATCAAGGAAACTTCACACCCAAAGCTTCAGATTTTTTTCTTTCAAAGAGTTCATACCCGACACGATTATAAATGTGTGGTTGAATTGATAGATATTATTTTTTTAAAAAGAAATCTAGACAATGAATTCTATATTATGAAGTGAGTCAAACCATTTGTGATTTATGAATAGTATGATTAACACTGATGATTACATATACATTTTGACGTATTGATTATTACCTTGATCATGAAAAATTTGAATAAACCATATATAATGAAATTATTATATTTTTAAATTATAATTATTATAGTAAGATATTACACAAATTTTTTTAAAAATCATAAGTAATAAACACGACATTTTATACATTTTAAACCATAAATTATCTTTAAATACAAACAAATAAATATTCCCTCATGTCTTCATTCCTTGTAATACATAAGAATTACATACAAATTATTTGGGGAAAAAAAACGTAAACTAGCTAATTAGATAATTAAAAACCTCAGCTACTTCGAATCTGCTTGTTAAGCGTATTTTTCATAATTTTATTCCAGTGTTCTTTTTTGGTTAATGATGATTTCTTTTCATAATTGACGCATATATTATATTTTTCGTAAAAGTTTCGAATCTTCCACTTAAGAGAGCGTTAAAGGAAGTGTTTGGTTTACTTGGGGGGGGGGGGGAAGAAGTATCTGGTTCGGTCAGAGTAAAAAAGAAAGTGTATAGTATCAGCTGAGTAATAAAGTTTTGGCCAATATGTGAATATTTAGGTTTTTTTTTGTGGTAAGTGGATATTTAATTTTATGTGCTTACCATCACCTCCAATCAAATAATAACTGGACATGTTCTTTATTCTCAAACATCATGCTCTCTTCGTCTGTTTTTATAAACAATATAAGACTCCATTATCTAGATAAAAAAGTTAGTTAAAAATAATAAATAGATAAAAATTAGTTTTCTTTAAAATACCCTTATTTATGAGGAGAGAGTACAAGAAAAAGAATAAAAAAACACTTTGGTCCTAAATATAAAATCTATTTTGTAGTGAAAATTACACATACAAAATATGTCTTATATTTAGGATTGGAGGGAGTATTATAATAAAGAGAATTATGAAAGAGAGAGAATGTGTGATTGAGAGAGATGATGGTTAGAGAAATGAGATAATAAATATATTAAATATTAAAATAAGTAATTAATAGAGGTAAAATAAAAAATTTGTTATAGAAATTTAAGCAAGTTGCAAATATTACTTATATTTAGGGATAAGAGCAGAAATTGTTGTTTTGAAAAAGGATGGAGGGGGTATCAATCTACTCATTAACAACCCTCCATTTGTTAACTAAATTAATATTACAAACTCACTCAGGAAATACTTAAAGCAACAACATATGCCAGTTGATAGGTTGCCTGGAAAATATCTTTACGTCAAAGGAAGTTGTAGCTCGATGGAATTGGTCTTCACGAGGGCTTTAGATAAGTTTGCCGTATTCTAGAAACCCATGTTTCTTTTTTCAATTTTTATTTTAAAATGTCGCCTTTTTGGTTTTCTAAATGTTGCTGAATCATTTATCACTTCACCCAATTATGGTTGATGTACTACATGCTAAACATAAAAATACTTGATTAATTTGAGTAGATTAAAAAAATTATTTAAATTAGTTATTTATAATAAATATGTGTTGTTTTTCTTAAAATATTTTTACTAATTAAGTATATTAGCTATAATTATCATTACTACAAGACTACATTTGGAAAATATGTGAATCTGAGAGATAAAGTAGATTGGAGTCTTATATTTAGAATTAAAATAAAAATCAAACTAACTGTTATATTAAAGATAGGAGTTAGTATAAGAGTTGCATACTAATTTATAGATATTAAGAAAATTAATTAAACTAATTGTTTATAAAAAATATGTATTGTTTTTCTTAAACTATTTTTTTTTGTCATTTGCACTAGAAACAAGCTTTTTGATAAAAACTTGGGTTAAGATATGTTCAACACTTTTAAATATTTTACCCAGTGTATCTCATATCCTAAATTATTTCATGGTTTATCCTGAAATATTTTTTTAAATACGATCACCATACAAGTATTTTATGGTACAATTTTCTTCTTAAAGAATTACTTTTTCAAGAAAATTATGCCGTTAAAGTATTTTTTTAGTATTAATTTTAACCTTACTGTTATTTCCTAAAAAGTCCATTAAATAAATAAATGTGCATCAAGCATCCTAATTAAACTCATCTATCAAATTTTATATTTAAGATTAGGGAGAGTATATTCTATAACTGTTAAATTTTCATTGCTTTTATTCAGCTTATTTACTTTGGTCATCCAAATGGATAATGGAAGAAGAATCCGTCAACTTCCTTGAGTTTGGCTTTTAAGAAAGAGGAAAAAGATGTTACATTTTATCAAAAACGAAAAAAAAACCAAAAAAGGATACCATTCATATAAATTCATGAATATCAACATTTCTTTGAGCAGTAATAATCTAATTAAAAATTTTATTCAATTTGGGATTTTCTAATTAATTAGAGTATACTGCATAATTATTTAAGCAATTATTTCCCTTTTAGTTACATTTACGACCTAATAATTACATTTAACTGCTTCTATTTTATTACTAGCCTTAATTTAATGCATGATAATTTTTTTTGTTATTCGTTATTTGCATATATTAGGATATATGATGATATTTTTGACCAGGAATATATGATGATATGGACAGAATAGGATTTAAAGGTATAATATATTATTTAGAATTAGGATTGGAATGTTCAAAAAAGTTATGAAATCTAGATCTAGATTCGTTTAAAATCATAATACACAAATTCAAATAAGTTAATTTTTATAATTAATCACGAAGACATAAACAATTTTATTTATTTTGTTTGTTATTGGCGCAGGCAGAATAAAACAGCTAAGTGCCTTTGTCTCTTTCATTTATTTATCGTATTTTGCTGCGATACTTGGAATTGTCGAACTTGGGCAGGTGGGTTACCGTTTGACTGCTTCCTTATCTTTGACCCAATTAATTATTAATTAATTAATAAGAAAACTAGAGATTTTTATTTATTTTTTATTTCACATATTAAATTATTAATTATTATTCCTACCGTTTTTTTCATTAAAAAATTTGGCTATTTTTTTAGTTTAGTTTTATTCTCAATTGGTACTCATTTTTAAATTTTATTTTAAAGTGGGCTAAATAAAAGAAAAATCTCCTATAACAAAATTTATCATCCGAAGTATTTAGGTACCTGAGTTCTCAGGTGGTTGCAATTTTAATAAATTTCATATATGTTTGGATAATAAATTTGCAATTGGGATTTTTCAACAATTTTCTCCCTTTTTGCCTAAAAGTAATTTTGGGGGTGTTTGGATAGAAACCAAACCATGGTTTCAGAAATGTTTTTACGGATTACGAAGTAAATATGTGGGGGAGGTTACCTCATTTTGCGAAAAAATGTTTCTGAAACTGCGGTTTTGAGAATGCCAAACACCCTTTTAAAGTTTAGAATTCATGTCAATAAAATAGTGTTTTTTACTGTAATTTTTATTTTTTGAATATTTTAAGAGATCTGATGGGTTGATGAGCTCAGGATCCGTAGACAGGGACGGTTCACGGAACCGATAAACAACAAATGTCCAGAATTCACTGGTCTTGAACACTATTTTTTTTTTTTCTTTTTCTAATAAAATAAAATTAAATGAAATTTGCCCTCGACGTGTATTTGTTCCATTTCCGAAGGTTTCAGGTTCTGATTTTTCACTTTCGCACGTCACTTGAGATTTGAGAAGCTGACTGGAAAAAGAGAGGAAAAGAAAAACGGAACGGAATCCATCATATTCATCTCCTTCTCCGCGTTGATCTGTGAATCAGTCTTTTGGCCATGGCGGAGCGTGATTCTTACGGGCTGGGTCCTCGATTAGGTCAGTTTATTTTATTTTATTTTGTTTCTTTAAAATCATTTTAATAATCTTTACCCAATTTTCGCTTGGATTCCCCATTTTTGTTTTTGGGATTTTTCATTGCGGGGCTTTCCTTTGTTTCAACTTTCGATCCTAGAGTTATGTTTACTTGACGAATCGATAGAGGAGTGATTACAAACGGTGCTCATTCGCGGTTGGAGCTCTAGTGTGGTCCGTTCGAGGTTGGGAAAGCCATAGGCAGTTTTGCTTTCTGGTCAAACCCTATTAGTTCAATTTATATATTAGACTCTGGAGGTGGAGAAGCGTCCTTAAATTCATTTAGACAGCATTATGGATTAGTTCAAATGAAGAAAATAGATCAATGCGCTGAAGAAAGTTGAATGTCGTTTTTTTTTTTGGGGGGGGGGGGGGGAATTCTGGCTGATGCTAATTTGCATCAGATTCAAGCGTGCCTACGGAATGTATGGCCTATAAGGAGTCCATTTACTTTAAGCGAGCTTCCTGAATTAAGCAGCTGGTAACAAATTTTTTGAAAGCTCTGGGGCCAATGTATCTTGCCCTGTATTATTTACTGCTCTACCCATAACGTCATGGGGGAAAGTATTCCTTAAGCTTGGCAGACACTAGTGGTGATGGAAGAATAGATTGACCCATAAAGATCAAAACTCTTGAGAGGCATACTTTGTAATCTGGCGACAAAGTAATTCCTCAATGTCAGTTCCTTTACGACGAGAGAAACTGAATCAAGGGCAAAGACAAAGTATGCAAAATTCCTTTTGTAGTGATTCTTACTAGGCATTCTTCAATAACTTCATTGGCTTGTAGGAAAGATTGATCGGAATTACATTTGCGAAAATTATAACCAAGGCCTGGCCTGATGGCTGAAACTATGAACCTACGAAGCAAAGTTATTAACATGCAATGATAGTTTTCACGATGATACATTGAGGTCAAATAAGATGATTTGGCCTACCATATGTAGCTCTTTAGTTTTTGTTTTTTTTTTTAAATTTGAGCATGAATTTAATGAATAATTGGTTTTTATATTTCTGATTAAAATTTTCGTTCTCCCAGCTTTCCTCATTATGTTTTACTTGTTTCTGTTCAAATCTGAAAGCTCGCTGGTATTACCAATATATGGCTAAATCTAAGTTTTCACTATGCAGATATTCAGCAATTACAATTTGAAGCCCAGCATCGTTGGTTGCGGCCTGCTGAAATTTGTGAAATTCTTCGTAATTATCGGATGTTTCATATCACATCAGAACCTCCAAACATGCCACCAAGTATGGTTTCTGCATCTGTTACTGATTAATTGATTGTTACATATAAAGTAAGCAATTCGTGTTTAGATGAGTTAAATTGTTTGTGACTGGATATCAAATCTAACTGATTTTGAAGATTCTCAATGAATTAAAGGGTAGTGGTAGCCCTATAGGTGCCGTCATTAGAGCTTGGCCACCACTTTCTTGCCCTCCTTATATATGACCAAGCAAATGATAATTGTTTTTGATGCTATGTAGTATTTCAAAATTTGCTATTTATGTTAAATTGAAGGTTTCTCGGTTCCCACTCCTGTAAACTTGAGATATTTAATTTCAATGATTAGAAGCAATGCAGGGGGAAATTAACAAAAAATTAATTTGGATGCTAAAGTATGCAGCTTAGCAATATGTCAAGTTGAGTAGTTCATATGATGTTATTAGTGGTTTCTGGTTCTTCTTCTGGCTGAAATCCTTCTTCTTGTTTGTAGTCAACCTGCTTACGTCTTTTTTAATTTTGGATAAACAAGGGACTTTAAGAGAGAACAATGGAATGACAGTGGACAAGTGATCCTCCCCAGTTGTAGGGAAAAGAAATGGAATAAGAAATAGCCAAGACTCTTTAACTCAAATGAGCTTTATAATCTCTTTGTAGATTCACAAGGGACATCTTATAACTCACTATTTATCATGCCCTAAAAGAGTTTGCTGCTTGACATATAATTCACTATTGCAGGTGGTTCGCTTTTTCTTTTTGATAGGAAGGTATTGAGGTATTTTAGAAAGGATGGACATAATTGGAGAAAGAAAAAGGATGGAAAGACTGTGAAGGAAGCTCATGAAAAGTTGAAGGTAAGCTTTTGATTTACCTATAACCTGGTCTGTGGTTAATCTAGTCCAGACAAGAATTTATCTTCTAGGCAGCCCTAAGGTAACTCAAATTGTTCTTCAGTCATTATAATCTTGTTAGAGAATAAGTCCTCATAACCTAATACAATGTTATACTAAAGTTTAACTTCCTTCAAGCAAATATTAGGTGGGAAGTGTTGATGTATTACATTGCTACTATGCTCATGGAGAAGAAAATGAAAATTTCCAGAGGCGAAGCTATTGGCTGCTTGAACAGTGAGTATGAACTAATTTTTGGCCAATTTTTTTAGTTGTTTCTCTAATTTACAGTTCATGGCGGACTGCTTGTCTATTTTGACTTGGTAGTTTCTCTTAGACCCCGATTAGTAGGTGGTGCAATAGTGCAGTTGTAGAGTTGTGGTTTTATGTTGTCTTGGTTCACCATGTAGATAACTGTGAACATGCTATTGGAGTTTCAAATATGAGCAAATTTTGAAGTTTTCAGCATAAATTTAGGGACAGGTCATAGTAAATTGAATATGCATCCTGTGGATGCGATCTGAATATACTGATCAAAATATGGTTTTATAATCGATTTGTTTACTGCAGGGATATGATGCACATTGTTTTCGTACACTACTTGGAAGTTAAGGTATTTATTTCTTTTAATTTTCTTTATTTTTACTGTTGTTCTTGTTTATTATTGCCTGTGGTACAGTTTTTTTTTTAAAATCTATTATTTCAATATAAATTTCACCCTGGGATATGTTATTGTTAATAATGGGTTGCAGGAGTTTTTCTTGGACAGTTGAAAGACCCAAGCAACCAATGTTTTTCTAAGGTTTAAAAACTGTAACTTAAATGTTTAATGCTGATCCTTTGCCAAGTGATTCATGAGTATTGTAACTTTGTTCGGTCACGTTCATAGTCAAGTGGCTGAAGTTCCAACCAGTGTTGGAGATCATGTGAATATTGATGAAATCGTGGAACCTGTGTTCCTTTGGATTATGTCACTGTGCTTTTACTATTAGTAGTAGCGTGTTATGGAAGGATTTATTTACTTTGTTAGTACCTGTAGTTTCTCCTTAGTTTCAAATTGGCCTCTGCATTTTAAAAGTTTTTAATACGTTCTTATAATTTTCAAATTTTGTGATCGAGTTCTTGTGTGTTGTGTGAATCCACCATAGAGCCATTAACAGGTTGGTTTATTTAAATCTTTGCCTATTTGGCAGCATCTACTGCTTTTGACCTCAACGACACTGTCTAAAGCATCTAGTGATTTATTTGACATAACAGTCCAATCTAGCATCTACTGCTTTTGACCTCAACGACACTGTCTAAAGCATCTAGTGCTTTATTTGACATAACAGTCCAATCCATACTGTTTGTTTGGTTCAATGGAGAGGGGAGTGGGAAGGATTTTATTGTTCTCTTGTATTTTTTGCCCAGCGGGAAGGGATTTTAATACTGTTTTCTTTAGCTGATAAAGCTGTGTAGCCCTTTTTAGTCCTTTTTCTATCACTATATTGTACATTGGTCAAGAATCTCTAAGTGGAAATCAATCAGAAAGCGTGTAAAATTGGCTAAAGTGGAAATTAGGATTGTGTTCTTGACTGATTTGTACGTTTGATAAAGTATTAGCAGATAAATTTGGGTTCCATTCTCTCAGGGTCATAAGACAAGTGTTGGAGGAAAACCAGATATTGATGAGGTTTCATCAGATTCCCAAAGAGGCAGCTCTGCATCATCTGGTTTTTCGAGAACTTATAATAACGTGCCGTCAAGAAGTACAGATTCCATGAGCCCAACTAGCACTTTGACATCCTTATGTGAAGATGCTGACTCTGGTAGCACTTCTTTTTTAACTTTACTTTTAAGGCTATCTTTTGCTTATTCTTTATGACCTGATTTATGATGCACCAACATAGATGCAAGACACGCTCAAATAAAAATTGAAAAGACAGAGGACCTTAGAGAAAGTGATTTGGAAATAGTAAAATTGTGTAAAATATTACCAATCAAAATTAGGCACATGTTATGTCAGAGCTTCATAAGACATGACAGAATACATAGCGTTTATATATGTCAATCGTATTGTTAAGTTATGGGGAAGCTCAATTCACTTGTAACCCCTGAATGGTTGGCTTTGAGTTTCTGTTAGAGGATATTTACCAAGCAAGTTCTGGGTTGCGCTCATTTCATGTTTAACCAAGTATGACAAATAATCCTTCAATGGACAAGATTGGTGCTGGTACAAATAGTTCATATCTCCCGCATCCCTTTTCAGGTTACCATGCAGTTTTATGTGTTTGCCTCCCTTAAATTGATTATTGATGACTCGTGTTATTTAATCACTCATCGTGTGAGCCTATTTGAGATTTAACATCTGAAAACATTTGAGAATCTTTCCAGGTGATCGTGCACAGACATTGATTTCTGGAGCAGACTATCTTTTACAAGTTCAGCAAGATAGACCTGGAGGCAGTGATGCTAGTACTTCTTTCATTGATGGCCGAAAAACCAATGGAATGGCCTTGCGGGGCGATGGCTCTGAACAACTTACAAATGGATTATCTACTGATCCGTCCCTTGTGTCATTTACTTCCATCCCATCCAATTCAATAGGAAACATTCTTGAACAAGAAAATACTGTTCCGGGTGACCTTTTAGGCATAAAAAATGTCCTCATCGGGTCAGCTGGGAGTTCTCAGACCCTCCAATCAGATTGGCAGGTACTATCTGCTTGCTTATACCATATCTGCCAATAGCATCTTCTTGGAAGTCTTTATTGTTTAGGATTGAGAACTCATCCTGTAAAATTTGGTAGATCAGATATACTGGTAATGTGTGCATCTTAGCGCATAAAACAATAGTTAAAATTAGATAGGCCTTTCCTTTTTGTCAATAGGCTACTCTGGAGCCATGATATAGGCTTTGCCACGATTTCCAGGTTGATTTCTTTTGTCAGAAGTTTACTAGATTTGCTAGGGTTGATGTCACAATTACAACAGTCTGTTCAATTAAACTAAAAAATTTGGACAGTTCCGTGGTTGCTAGTTTACATATTGATATATGAGAATTTTTAAGAAAGCCTTTCATTTGCTTCTCTTGAATGGAAGTTTTCTTTTCCCAGAATGTATTTTAATTTTAGGCCTAATTCTTCTTTTGATGATCGATTCAACCTCTGATCAAAAAGATATACTTTGGTTATATTTTATCTCTTCAACAAGTTTAGTAAAGAGCATAAGGACCCGATTGTTCTGATGGACAGAGAAGAATCTATAATTAGCTTTTCAGGAAATTGCCAAACGAACAATTTCAACAAAATCTTTCAATTTCTTATTTTCGATTTGGGCCAAGGGTTGAAGATTTACCCCATGGGTGATAGATGAGAAGCATGCCTTCATTAAGTCAGAATTGAGCCATCTTATATGGTGGGAAGGTATCTAATTTTCACAATTACGTGGTTGGCATCTGGTTATTATGTAGTTTCATTCGTCCTTGAAGGTCAACATATAATTGTTGAATGGCATGGTGCTTGGGAGGGTTCTGGCTTGGATGGCACTGTTTGTTTTTGTTTTGTTTTTTCTTGGAAGAGTGTAGGGATATCTAGAGTAAGGTGACATAGAGTAAGAAGGGAATCATGAGAGTTGGTGCTTGGTATTTTAAAATGTCTGAAATTTATAACACAGCGTATGTTCTCTCTAGAATATAAAATTCTCCCAGGGATTTTGTTAAGGTTGCAGAGTTGTGATTTTTTTCATATAATGAGCTGATTTCCGGATCAGCTAGTAATTGCTTAGTTGTTAAGAATCTTGGTGAGTAGCAGCTATTTATTTGCTTGGTCGTCCATTATCTTTTAAGTGCAATATCTGCAAGCTTCATACTTTAGTGTTATTCATTTTGCTATTTGAACTGTTGATCCAGATCCCTTTTGAAAGTAATCCAGGGCAGATGTCGAAAGAGCTTACAACCCAATCGCTGGGTTTGGAGTTTGGCTCTGACTTTAGCAATGGTTTGCTGCAACATGAAACACATGACCATGTTGCTTCTGGCTCTCTAAATTTTAACTGTCAGCAAAAAGAGGAGCCTGTGCCGGAAAACTTTCCAGAACAGCATACTGATACTCAATCTCAAATTTTGCTGAAATACAATTTTGGGAATGAAGGTCCCACAGAAGAAAGTATTAATTATGCCTTGACTGTGACGCGGCGGTCCTTATTAGATGGGGAGGAAAGCCTAAAGAAAGTTGACAGCTTCTCTCGATGGATTACTAAAGAACTCGAAGAGGTGGATGATCTCCATATGCAGTCATCACCTGGCATTTCTTGGAGCGCTGATGAATGTGGGCATGTGATAGATGATTCCTCATTGAGCCCCTCCCTCTCTCAGGACCAGCTGTTTAGCATAAATGATTTTTCACCTAACTGGGCTTATGCTGAATCGGAAACAGAGGTACTGCTCAAATTTTTTATATATCCAGAAAAGATTAGTAATGAAAGGATATATATATATATATATATATATATATGAATTCCAGATTTTATTTCAAGCAAATAACTTTAGCTTTTTCCCCTCCTTTTTTTGGCCATCCTTGGCCCATTATATACTATTTCTCGTTTCCTGTCTTTTCTCCTCCTGTATTCTTGGCGTTGAAATTGAATTTGATACATTTATTTCATGGAGGATGAGATGCATTGAGTCTTTTGCTTCAGATATTAGCTGCTGTTGTCCTGGTCATATTCATTTAATGTATGTGCTAGTCTTCTTATTTTCTTCTCTTTTTATTTTTTTTGGTCGTTTAATATGTGCTCTTTTAAAGTATTACTGGATGATCTTTTACCTTTTTTCTTGCTCCTATTTCATCGCTTTTTGTATCTTATTTGTGGAAATTTTTCTGTATATTTCACTATAGATTCAACTTTTTCTCTTTGGATCTTTGGTGCAACATCATAAAAACGCTGCTGTAATTTGACAGACAACTTACACTATCTATGATCACGCAGGTTTTGATCATTGGAACATTTTTGAAGAGTCAAACAGAGGTAGCGAACTGTAACTGGTCGTGCATGTTTGGGGAAGTTGAGGTTCCTGCCGAGGTTCTTGCCAGTGGAATTTTGTGCTGTCAAGCTCCATCTCTCAAGGTTGGACGGGTTCCCTTCTATGTAACATGCTCCAATAGGTTGGCTTGCAGTGAAGTGCGGGAATTTGATTACACAGAGAGCTTGGCTGAAAATGTTGATGTTTCAGATTTCTACGACAGTTCAACTGAGATACGGTTTCATCTGAGACTAGAGAAGCTGCTTTCTTCAAAATCAGCGCTCCCTTCAAATTACAACTTTGACAATGATATGGTGAAAAGAAACTCTATATTTAAGCTCATTGCGTTAAAGGAGGAAGAGGCTTCCTCAGACAGGGAAGAGCTGATGTCAGAGAAGAATGCGTCCCAGCAAAAGGTGAAGGAGTTAATATTTTACGGGCAACTTAAAGAGAAGCTGTACTCTTGGCTGCTTCGCAAAGTAATTGAAGATGGTAAAGGGCCAAATGTTTTGGATGAAGAGGGGCAAGGTGTGCTTCATTTAGCAGCTGCTCTTCGGCATGACTGGGCAATAATGCCAATCGTTACGGCAGGATTGAATATCAATTTCCGGGACGTGAATGGATGGACAGCTCTGCACTGGGCTGCATCGTATGGCAGGTTGGTAGTATGGATTTTGTTGCAAATAGTTCGTTTCCTAACAGGAATCGAGCTAAGAACTCTGGTTTTTGCTTGCAAGTGAGACACATTTTTGCCCATCTAAGATTTTACTCTATTTTCATCAAATTGAAAATTTTCTAGTGCAGGCTTTACATTGTTCTCCTTTGAAAATAAACTCGCTTGCTGAAAGTCATCCGAAAAAGTGATTGCTTTCTTCAGTTTAAAGCTGACGATGTTGGACATATAGGACATTCTTCATTTAGCATTAATTGAAAATAATTTTTCTTCTTTATACTAGAATCTTTCTCGAAGATGTTGTGCTCAACATGAAGAAAATTGGCTCCGTATTTAATATTTTACCCTCAAATGTTCAGGGAACGGACAGTTGCTGTACTTGTCTCCCTGGGTGCAGATGCTGGAGCATTGACAGATCCATCCCCAACGTTTCCCTCTGGAAGAACAGCAGCAGATCTTGCTTCTAGCAATGGGCACAAAGGAATCTCTGGTTTCCTTGCAGAGTCTTCATTAACCAGCCACCTTTCAACCCTCACAATGAATGATCAGAAGGGAGATGTTGGGCAAAGAGCTTCAGAAGTAGAAGAAGTACAGACAATTTCAAAACGAACAGCAACACCGGGGTTTAACGGTGATATGCCAGATACCCTCTCCCTTAAGGATTCCCTTACTGCTGTTCGTAATGCTACGCAAGCGGCTGATCGTATATACCAAGTATTCAGAATGCAGTCATTTCAGAGGAAGCAGTTAACCCAGTTTGAAGATGATGAGTTTGGACTGTCAGATCAGCAGGCTCTTTCCCTTATAGCTTCTAAGGCATGCAAGGCTGGATTTGGAGATGATTTAGCCCATACTGCTGCTGTGCAGATACAAAAGAAGTTTCGTGGTTGGAAGAAAAGAAAGGAATTTCTAGTAATTCGTCAAAGAATTGTTAAAATTCAGGTCAGTTGTTCTATTCTTCCCCCCCCCCCCCCAACAAGTTTTATACGTCAGTCTAAATATGATTGAATTTCTCTCATTAAATTTTTCACAGTTGTTTGACTCACCATTTAAATTGATTCTTTTTCCTGTCTGGGAATTATGGTCACAAAGCTATTGTTGAGTTAAATAATTTCGGTTGTGTAAAAATTGAGAACTAAGGGTGCGAAACAATTATGCATTTTAGGGGTAACTTCCGCACCTTTCTTTCCCCTTCTCACAACTTTGTATTTGGGGTCATGTGTGGTTATCATTATTGAGGATTCTCTCCACAGTGTAGAATGTTAATTGGGCTGAAGTATTTTCTGTACCTGCTGTCTAAAGTACTTACGGTTTGGTTGCTGCTGCAGTGGCACTCATTTTTGATGAGATGAAATTTCGTTTTAGAGAAGGATGGAGAAGTGAAAAAAGTAGGGAGGATGATGAGATATACTCCTATCCCTTTGTTTATTCTGATGCCCATAATCCCACCTCCCCCGCACCCCCCCGCCCAAAAAAAAAGAAGAAAAGAGGCTATCCAGTGCGCTTATAAGTTAGCTAGTTATATTTTCCATGCGTTTTATATAGTCCTGATCCACATTGTTCATGGTTTGTGAATAGTTCAGCTTATTATGGATATTTTTTGGGTCAGCTTATTATGGATTTATCTTATCTTTATTTATTGATTTTCAAAAATCAACTTAGGAAATGTTGTTTGGATTCCTGGGAGTTATTTTTTCTGTTGTTGGCCCTTGTACAATCGGTACATTCGTCTGATTCTTGAATTTCATGGTGTCAAGGCCCATGTAAGAGGCCACCAGGTAAGGAAGCAGAATAAATCAGTCCTCTGGTCTGTGGGAATTTTGGAGAAGGTAATATTGCGGTGGAGACGCAAGGGCAGTGGTCTACGTGGCTTTCGACCTGATGCCAATAAAATCCCCAACCAAGAAAATGATACTGTGAAAGAGGATGATTACGATGTTCTCAAGGAAGGAAGGAAACAAAGTGAAGAAAGGTTCCAAAAGGCACTTACGAGGGTGAAGTCTATGGTTCAGTATCCAGAGGCACGGGCTCAGTACCGGCGTTTGCTAAATGTTGTCGAGGACTTCCGGCGAACCAAGGTATTCTTTTTAACATTTAGCATTTATATGAAGCCTAAAATCATAATTTTTGGCAAAATTGTTTTTGCTAATTTGATATCTGGGAGGCATCCATGCAGGCATTCCTTTGTTTCATGGGATTGAATTGTAATCTTGGCTTCCTTTGGTGCTTCCGCTCATGACTTTTTTAAAATTTTCCAAGGGAGCTACTTTATCTGATATGCAAATAGATTGGGCAACTGGGTTACTAAATAGGCTTTATAGGGTCTTTTGCTTTGAGACTTTCGACTATTATTTTAACAAAAATCTCCTGCTATTATTAAATTCTGACAGGCATGCGATATGGACGTGATCAATTCAGAAGAGACGGTCGATGGTGTAGAGGACCTTATTGATATTAACATGCTCTTGGATGATGAAAATTTCATACCTATAGCATTTGATTGATTCTTTCTGGTCACTACTCTGATCCTCTCCACTGTATATAGGTGGCCAGAATTGCCTTTATTTGGCATTGAGGAAGTCCTAGCAGTTGCTGTATATATATTATATATACACAAACATATATATGATCAAAATTACGTTGTTCAAAGGCTGGCTATGATTAGACTATCACATATATGGTTCAGTTTTTAGAAGTCCAGGTATTGTCCACTATTGAGATGTACTATGATCTCATGGATCCTGGTTTCATATGATAGGACTATTTCTATTTAAAAACTGGTTAAGGGATAACAACATAATACAGTATATAATTGCATTTTGTCAAGAAATGGACTTTGTTTAAGCGTGTATTTTATTTTTAGAGCTAACAGCGGTACGTTGATGAGCTTTTCTTTTCTACTCTCTCTCTGTTTTTTTTGGTGGAGGATTCAGGCTTAGGTGCAATAAATTCCCTCGAGTATTATTGGGTTGTTTTCGAGTTGTCTCTCAATATTTGACGTTATGACTGGGGAATGTGACATGGCTTGTATTTTAACCATTTCCTTCATTTCTGGGGAATTCACACAATGGAAAAAAATATTGAAAGTGAATAACTGGTATTCTGTTTTTGCTTTCCGACACTTTCGCCCAGAATTGACTATGATCAAAATCTTCCTTCAATCAACTATATTTTTAAAAACTTGTAATATTTAATTTATTTTAAAATGAGTCGGGTATGACATTATGAAATTTGAATATATTTAATGAATTATATTTGAATAATATTTTAATTGGGATTTGAGTATATTGAATTAAATATGGAGTATTGTTATTAAATCAGATTTTAATTGGAGGTTCAAATGAATAAATTAATAATTAATTTTATTTATTAATTTTAAATTTGAATAGTATCTTAATTGGAATTTGAATATATTGAATTAAATAGAAAGCATTATTATTAATTATTAAATAGTATGTCAATTGAAAGTTTAAATAGAGAAATAAATAATTAATTTTGAATTTATACATGTTTATCCTAAGTTTCATACCTCTAATTCAAATCCCATTTGAATGAATGAAAAAAAAAATCATATTCTTATAAGAAATGATATTGAGCTACTTTAGATAATATAATTTATTAGAATTTAAAATCTAATTAAATATTTTAGTCCATACATCGCACGGAGAGAAATTTCTAATTGAACTTAGAATATGTACTACTTTTGATTTTAATTATAAGATCTCATTGTAATTTACAAATGAGATCTTAATTACAATGAGATCTTATAATTAAAACTGGAGTTGGTATATACTAACTAGAACTTCAACCTCATGCATGTCCAGAGCGTTACGCAAAGAAAGATACATGATGTGCTGTTCTCTTTTGTGTTGATTTTAGTAGTTTTCATATATGCAGTCCTTAATATTATAAGAGGTATTTTAAAATTTCCGTCCACAATGCGAGTAGTCTCCAATGATTGGGTAGTTTAATCTTCAATCCTATCAATGAGTCTTCAAAAAGCCTTGTTTCTGATCAAAACCCTAAACTCAATGAAACCAAATTTCAGGAACTAAAATTGGTATTAATTCCATTATTAGTACTACTACTACTATTAAGAATATACCAATGCTGGAAACACAAGGACACAATGCTGAGGGAGTTTATATATGCTGGTTTCTGGTTTGGAACCCCCCCCCCCAAAAAAAAAAAACATCCGCAAGCACATATGATCTCCAGAATTTATGTGGGAGACTACTGAAAGAAAAGAGGTAGGACGTTAGTGAGTAGACAACAGGCGGCGGAAGAGAATAGATATTGTTTAATTAGAAAAAGAAAAAGGAAGAGTTGTGAGGTGAAGGCGTTGTTGGGAAGTCATGTGATAATGGGTTGGTAGTGGTAATGATCCGTTATCTGTCTGGACGGCACCTTTCTCAGGAGGAAGAGCACCAAAGCAGATGGAATAATCTCCACCAGCTGCATCCCAAATAATAATAAAAACTAATCATAATTACCTATTAGAAATATAGAAATAGAAATTGACTAACCCTATCCTCAGTCAACAGCCGCCACTCAATGTGAAAAAAAAACACTCACATCTCTACTAACAAAATACGACCTCTGGTTCTAATTATAAGAGCTAGTTGATTAATTTGAGGAGATTAAGAAAATAAGTAAGTTAGTTATTTGTGATAAATAGATATTGTCTTTTCTAAATATCCTTACTAATTAAAGTTTATTAGCTAGAACTACCATTATTAGGAGAACTATCTTGGAAAAAATGCATAAATATAAGAGACAAAGTGGATTGGAGTCTTATAATTAAGACCAAAATAAAAGTCAAACAAGATATTATATTAAGAACCGGAGGTAGTAATAATTTAAGCAATTTGCCAAGTTGTTCGACTTTTTTTTAATTGAAACTGAGCTTTTCCATTTCAATTTCAAAGTTCAGGTAGGTATTCTACACTAAGTTCATACATTAATTTTATAATCACGCTTTTTTTCATAGGATAATCATGCTTTAGTTTATGGAGGTAAAATGTAGATTTTTAGATTTTTTTTGCCCTTACCATACTATGTTCTTAAACTATTCCATTGACTAAACCTAATCACATTTTAACATAACAATGAGGTTGCCTAACTGTTTTAGAAGAGAAACCTGCATGTACAGTCACTTGATGAATGAAGCAATAAACGCTATAAAAGCATGAGATCCCCTACATTCACAAAATATAATATATATATATATACTTCTCCGGTCCTTAATATAAGACCCATTTAACTAATTTGATTAGATTAAGGAAGTTAGGTAAGTTAGTTAATTATAAGAAAAGTGATACATTTTTCTTAAAACATCATTATCATTTTTCTTAATACCCCCTCTCCTTTTTCTACTTGATTATGGTTGAGAGAGTATCCATAGGGGTAATTTAGAAAAAATTGATAAATATGAGAAATTGGTCTTAGACTTAAAACTAAAAGCAACTTAACAATTGAGTCTTATATTATGGATCGGAGGAATATATATATATATATTTATATATATGGTGCATTCAAAGTGCCATATAAAAAAAGCAAAGATAATAATGCTGAAACTTACCATGTAATAAACTAGGTTAAGAATGGGATGTTCCAAGACATCAAGATCTGCGCCCTTATTGAATGCAGAGAATGCAAGCTACAATTTCGAAGAGTGATAAATATGGTATCGTAAGAAAAAACACAAACTTTACATGTTATTGTAAGAAAAAACACAAACTCTATATGTTATTGTAAGACAACACAAACTTTACATTAGATAAATTGATTCCGAACTGAACAAGACTCACCATAACACATCTTATCAGAAAACTAGTGCAGCATATACATGTCACCGAGCCAACCTGTCAAGGAAAAGAAAAGTTAGGCTCAAGAATACTGAAAATCTAGGGAAAAAGATGTTTCACTTCTTTGATTTGCAGCACAGCTTGAAATTGATTAATATCATGAGAAATATATACTTGTTTTTCGAGGATTGAAAAATATAATGTAACTTGCATATTGATAAGAACCTCGTAAAGCTTAATTACACGGCCTCTGGATTCAAAAGGGAAGCGCAGCAACAGGATAAACAACCTACATCAACAATAGGGTTCAATGACATAGAGCAAGAGAAGTTTGGTTATCTTGGATCCCCTCCATTAATGGAGCAGTACGCCAACGAGTGAGAAAGAGACAGGTGGTAAGTTTCACCGGAAGGAAAATAAGATCCTCTAAAATGACTTAAAAAATGAGTTTACTTCTACGGAATGCACAGTGATAGAAGTGGATTCCATGTGTCTTTCTCTCTCTTCACTTCGACTATATTTCGCTTTAGAGGATCTCGATTGGAGGGTGGGACTTACCCCTATCTCTTCTCTCTCCCAACTTCACCCTCTATGGTAGTGAAGAAGATCTAGACTTAAATTTTGCTAGGTAGGTAGCGTGGGGGCTCAGCTTACCTCCCTCCATATATCAAGAACCCCAGAGCAGCAAAGAACGAAATAACTGGAAAAAAAAACATTGGAACAAGATTCAGCACGTCGACAACTATAAAACTAACGTTTTTTTTGGCTTTTTTTTTGTTTTAGGTATTTATCCACTAGAAAAGGTGTAGATTTGATGTTAGAAAAGTAAGAATTACTTGAATATATAAATTCATTACACGATAGTTTCAGATCATTCTAGAACAAGATTTGCCATACAACAGAGTTATAGGTCAGAATATTCATGGAAATAGAACTTCATTAACATTAAGGTTAATTAAAATGATATTTGACTGTGATAAGTAACCTGCAAGGAAGAGTTTAGCAGATTCTGCTCCAGCAGGAGGTTTGCTCACGCCATATAAATCCAGATGCAAATCTATCATATTTCAAGACAAAGATTGAAAAGGACAAAATAATAATAATTTAATGATAAAGATGCTCCTTCTTCTAACCTTACATGACTAACAAAGAAAACCATATTTGTGTCCTTGCTTGCCTGTATGAAGTATATAATCCATTGATGATATAGTAAGAAGGCCTAAGTTTATCTGCTCGTAAACTTCTTGCCTGAAACAATTTGAAACTCACGAACCAAATAAAACTTACAGGAAATTAATCACAAACGATTTTCATTGTAATCCTCCTAGAAGATAGTAGTAGATGTACCTGGCTATATATCTCAGCCCAGAACAGCACAAGTAATGTAAAAGTGGAGAAGAACAGAAGACCAGGAAGATCCATCAGCACCTGCTCTAACGCCTATAACATGATTGATTGTATAGAATAGTCAAAACATGATCTCAACATAATTTACGCAGTAGCGCTTTAATTTAGGGGGGAAAAAAGTCAAATTGCAAAAACTCTCATCGTATTTTTTTCATCAAAGAGTTTGATCAATAGGGGATACATGAAAATGTACGAAAGTTTTTCTTCTTATGTATTGTTAGAAAAATGAGTGTGTGATGGGTTAAAAGGAATGCATAAGATCAAGTAGGTTCAGGCATATACTAATGTCCTATCAGTTGTACTTAATGTACAGCTAGAAATAGACATACAAGGTGTCCTAGAAGTTCGTAAATCTATTCAGACTTATTATATTGTACCAGGGCAGGTTTGAAGCGAAAGTTAAGGTTTCAATCATTTCAGCTTTCAGGCCAAAGCTTTAGCCCTTTTCTAAGGTGCTTGGCCCATCACTTTTCATGCACAGCCTGGGAATTTGTTTTCTCCCAGCCCTTATTCAATAGTCAATGTTTAGTGGAGGATGAAAATCCTGCATGTGCACTGGCCATTGCGTCGGTGTTAGATGCACTAACAT
The DNA here is from genome assembly GCF_004799145.2 of Neltuma alba. Taxonomy (NCBI): domain Eukaryota; kingdom Viridiplantae; phylum Streptophyta; class Magnoliopsida; order Fabales; family Fabaceae; genus Neltuma; species Neltuma alba. Next base: position 2,477 of record NW_021632171.1, on the reverse strand, counting down.
GTGATTGTGTGTTTGACTCAGCATTGATGTGTCAAGAAAAGTCCAAGCAGCCTTCATGATCTTCACTTGGAATGGATCGTGATCTGTTTTGATATTTATGGTTGTTTATCGGTGTTCTTGTGTACGTCTTTTCTTTGATCATATATGTAATAGGTGTTCTTATTTATTTTGATCCCAGCAAGTAGTTTTCTGGTTTTTGTTTATTTGTTTAGAAGTTTAAAATTCCAAACATAAATGTATAAATTCTAAAAGAATACTAAAAGAATAAAATAAAGTTGTACAAAGGACCCATAAAATATGTGGAAAAAATTGACAGAAACAAATTTGGCCTCATTTTATTGCTTATGAATAGTGCAGCTTCGTATAAATTCGATATTTTTTATGTAAAAGCGAAGCAAATAATATCTATATTATTTAAGATATATGCAACTCGTAAATTTTAAGACTTCCATATTTTTTATGGCAAAACATATTAAACAAATTCAGGAGTCTGGGAAAAATATTTTTTTCCCCCCTCATGTCAAACACCATTAGAATGCCAAGTATTTGAGAATAGGAATACATACCTTAGGTCTAATGCAAAATATACTTCTTTGCAAACCGAAAAGGACAGCTCTTGCTGCAAAATCAATATGATATTAGATAGCTCAATAAACATGAGTTATCTAGCTGTTATAAACTACTACTCCCTCGAGTTCTTAATGTAAGAGCTGATAGAGATATTTGTTATGGTCCTAAATACAAGATTTTAATTCATTTTGTTTTGCAAATTTGTAATTTTTTTCTCAACTCTCCTTATGAATTGCCCATATTAAGAGTTGTTTCATCAATAGTTAGTTTTCAATACAAATGAGTAAAAGAGGTACTATAGAGAAACCATCAAACACTTGACTAACTTTTTAAGTCTCTGCAAATCATTTATAAACTCCTATATTTAGGTTTGGAGGTAGTAGTAGTTTGATATATAAACTGTTAAGTCTATAACTTATTTTTCAAAATTAGTGATTGTGACAAGTAGCCTTCGAAAACAGCAAACTCATCACACATAAGTCTTTCTAAAATTTTTGGAAAAGGACTAATATGTAATGGGTATTTTATCTTTAGGGACTAATTCATATACTCACTAGCTTTTGTGGACTAAAGTTGAACACATACAACAATCTCAGGATCAAATTATTAATTCACTCTCATTAAAGAGATTTCACAGCTCTTACTTGCACTGATAAGAAAAGTCAATAGGTGAAAAGCTTTCTGTGTAGTCCATCCATGCTCAGGTATCCTTAATTGAATCCGCACCAATTGTACCTAACATAAAAGAAATCTTTTTGTATTGGTCACATCAAACTTTATGTAAAATGTGTCTATTTTTGGATAAATGCCCACAAAAACAATTAAAAAAAAAGTGGCTATAAAAGGAAATTACATTTTCAAGTTGGAGGTTTGTTTCTGATAAAGAACTGTGTTGACCTATGTTTTAAAGGGAAAAAATTAGCATTTGAAGGTTTAAATTTAATAAAAATATGTTCAACGTTACTGAGAAATCGTTTTAGAGAGCTGATAAATGAGCTGAAGAAACAATTACAATGACAATTTTAAGAAAATATATCTAGTAATTTCCTAACATTTGGTCATCATTTTCTCAAAATTACATAGCAAATTAACTCTTAAATCTACTAATACTTATGTTTGATGATTTCACCCCGTGAAAGAAAATTTGATTTCCAATAATTTTTCAGGTCATCAATTTGTTCAATTATTAATTCTATGTAAATGCACAAGAAATAAACCTTAGCTTGGATTGTTTTGGCTAGTATCTTAACTTTATTATTTTAAAGTTAAATTTTTGAAAAAATTGAAAAAAAGACTTTAGAACTGTAAAAACGCAGATAGGGACCTTTAACAACTTCACTTTGGATTTTGAAAACCCAAACCCAAAGTAAATTGTCCAGGATCCCTATCTTGCACTTTTACAATTTCAAGGTCTTTTTTAACAATTTATCCTAAACTTTTCAACTAAAATAACATGAGTGCAAAAATATTTTTAATTAAAAATCGGATAATTATACTATTTTCCAAATTCACTTTTATAATGGAAACTTGTGATCTTGACAAAACGGAATGTTTCTTCTTTTTTTTTCTTCTTTTCTTTTGACCTGAACAAAACAAAAGTGTCAAAACCTTATAAAAGAGGACATCTCAATGAAATAGCATTAAACTAACAAAGCATCAAATGGTGATGAGAAACGATGAGTGTGCATCCTAAGCTCTGAGTTTCTCAATGCTCAGCTCGAAAGAATAACTTTCCAGGAAAGATGGCAGAAGAAACCACAATTTTTCCGGGAAAATAACGAAAGGAAATTACTTACCAGAGCTGCGACAGAGACCAAGGCATAAGAAGCACATAAGACGTAATAAACTGGACTCTGGCGCTGATCTGAACAATAATGAATCTCATTCCACCACTCGATTAATGCTCC